>NC_092170.1:17436826-17514326 GCF_045791955.1 Oncorhynchus clarkii lewisi
AAGACCACTAATAATCTCCCTTGATTTGGGGCTCCACGCAAGATCTCACCCCGTGGGGTCAAAATGATCATAAGAACGGTGAGCAAAAATCCCAGAACCACACGGGGGGACCTAGTGAATGACCTGCAGAGAGCTGGGACCAAAGTAACAAAGCCTACCATCAGTAACACACTACGCCAGGGACTCAAATCCTGCAGTGCCAGACGTGTCCCCCTGCTTAAGCCAGTACATGTCCAGGCCCGTCTGAAGTTTGCTAAAGAGCATTTGGATGATCCAGAAGAAGATTGGGAGAATGTCATATGGTCAGATGAAACCAAAATATAACTTTTTGGTAAAAACTTGCCTCATCGTGTTTGGAGGACAAAGAATGCTGAGTTGCATCCAAAGAACACCATACCTACTGTGAAGCATGGGGGTGGAAACATGGGGCCATGTATCGTGAGATTTTGAGTGAAAACCTCCTTCCATCAGCAAGGGCATTGAAGATTAAACGTGGCTGGGTCTTTCAGCATGACGATGATCCCAAACACACCACCCGGGCAACGAAGGACTGGCTTCATAAGAAGCATTTCAAGGTCCTGGAGTGGCCTAGCCAGTCTCCAGATCTCAACCCCATAGAAAATCTTTGGAGGGAGTTGAAAGTCTGTGTTGCCCAGCAACAGCACCAAAACATCACTGCTCTAGAGGAGATCTGCATGGAGGAATGGGCCAAAATACCAGCAACAGTGTGCGAAAACCTTGTGAAGACTTACAGAAAACGTTTGACCTCTTGTCATTGCCAACAAGGGGTATATAACAAAGTATTGAGATAAACTTTTGTTATTGACCAAATACTTATTTTCCACCATAATTTGCAAATAAATTCATTGAAAATCCTGCAATGTGATTATCTGAATGGTCTTTTCTCATTTTGTCTGTCATAGTTGAAGTGTACCTATGATGAAAATTACAGGCCTCTCTCATCTTTTTAAGTGGGAGAACTTGCACAATTGGTGGCTGACTAAATACTTTTTTGCCTCACTGTATCTCCTCAAGGACAGATACGGCTTTGAAGTATCCACATAAGGCATCATGAGTCCTCATTAATGGTTGTTTTCCCCCAGGGCAAACAGTCAAAGAGCTGGGAGGTTGGTACATGTGGACAGTAAATTGGATTGTGCGTAGAAGGCTTGAATGAGGCAAGCCTGTATCTCTAAGGAAGAGAAAGACTGGAGAAAGTATTCCATTATTCTATTCCAGAGGTAGACTGATGATTCACATAGTTTAATCCACTGTCATGTATTCCATGAAACAATGACAATGGTGCATTGTTTTATCCATACAACATTAAGAGGCTGTTTCCAGGGCACAGATTAAGCCTAGTTCGGGAGTAAAAAGCAAGCTCAATGGAAAATCGCCATTGAAAATGCTTTTTAGTCCAGGTTAAATGTAGTAGGGTGTAGTACTATATCAGCAGAGCTACTTCAGTAATAGCTAAATTGCTGCTACAAATGCTTTTAGACTTTTACCTAAGTAGTATTTTAATGGGTGACTTTCACTTTTACTTACTTAAGTATGACAATTGGGTAACTATTCCACCATTGTCCTTTCCAAGTTTTCAGAGGGAATGCTGATTTCAAAACTACCCAACATAGCAGCTGCACAAGATTACTAATAAGCCATTTAGACACACACACACACACACACACACACACACACACACACACACACGGCTCCCCCTTCCCACACCTTAAAAGAAAGAGAAAAATATCCATTGGGCTGAAGCTTGAAGCTCATATTTCACCAGTGAACGTGCCGAGCGTGCAGTAGCAGTTTGGGCCTAGCAGTCAGTCCCATTACCTGGAAAGGCCTGCACAGCCAATAAAAGCCCATGACCTTGTCTCTCTCTGCCTCTCCACGCCACAGAATTGACTCCACGTCTTCTGCGTCTGCCAGCAGCAACCTCAATACCAATAGTCATCAGTACAGCTGTCTTACATCTGTTAAGCCTAACTTGCTTTTCACTTACAGATCAGCATGAGTTGGCCATTGGTGGTTGAACAAGATATACTGTACAATATATAATATATATACTATTACGTTTTCTTATGCCTTAGGTGATTGAGCAATATACTGTATTATTAACCAGTTGTTTGGTATTCAGTGTTATGAAATTATGGAATGAATTTATCCACACGTGTTGATAAAGAATGTAGGCAAAAGTCATTTTCCCCTTTTTAAATAAAGATTTTAGGATTTATTATATTTTTCCCTTTTGATTTAACTCCTATCTGTTTCAGTGTTAGAAAATGTGTTCTAGCCAATCTGTAGGCTGCCTGAATAATCTTCACAAGTCCACCCCTGTGGCGGGCAGGTAATATTGTAATTTCCTATCCTGATGCTAGCCCTGTATTCCCCTTCCCTGTGTGTGTGTGTGTGTGTGTGTGTGTGTGTGTGTGTGTGTGTGTGTGTGTGTGTGAGAGAGAGAGAGAGATTGTCTTGCTCCCCTCAGGACTGAAAAGATGTTTATCAAAGCTACGTAGCTGGCTAACTGTTGCAATTTGCCCTCTGCAGAAAGGTTCAATTGACTTCTATCGCCTTCTATTGAGTTAGTGGCCATCTCTGGTTTCTACCCCTTCCCTCTCTTTCTCTCCCTCCCTCTGTCAGCTACGATGCTGGGTCCATTAGGAGAGAACTGTTGTTGTCAGAACTGCCATGTTTTATAAACTGAATGTTTTATTATTGTGTGCTATCCCTGTCTTTGAGTCATCCTGCAAGCCCAAAGATAGAAGACGCATGCACCAAATTGTGTTCTTCTAAACTGGCTAGAGCCATTTATACCTGGACCAAACTTATCTTATTAGAACACTAGCATAGAAAATGTAGCCTGCAGCAAGGACAGACGCCAACATGTAGGCCAGTCACAACTTAAGTCAGACACAAACTCTATGGAGGTTTCAGCATCATAACCGCAGTGTAATGAGATCTATAAAAAACACCTGAAACATCTCAGTAGTTTCAACACAACCCTCTCCAAAACTTCTCTAGCTATTACACTCTTAGAAAAAAAGTGCTAAGGAGAACCATGCATTCTTCTGTTTGTCCACATAGGAGGGGAACATTTTTTGGCGCTTCAAAGAACCCCATGTAAATGATTCAACCTATCTGGCTCTATGAAGGGTTCCAGGCCTTTTATTGAGGGCCTAGTTATACTCTAACACAGTGGTGTTAGAAAACTCTGAGTTTACAGCCCACATCGGGCCTGCAAGTCACATTATGCTGGCTTGCAAAGTGATTTCTCTAGATCTTTTATTTTTATTTTCCTATTGCCATTATTTCATTTTATTCCATGTACATTTTATATCCTGAGATTTTAGAGTATTCTGAAAATGTTTTTAGTAAGAGGACATTGAGTTTTTAATATTGGTCAGGTATATCAGGTGATCTTCTGCAAATAAATGTTGTTTGTATTTATGTTTACCAATATTGATACCTGTTATGTTTGGGTCCTGTCTAATTCTTTCTGCAAGCAGGTTCAATTGCCAGTGCAAACAGGAGTGGGAAGAGAAGACATCCCTGTCTAAAGCAATTTCATTAGATCATGAATTATTTGTGTATATTTTAGCTTGAGGGCATTTATGTAAGATTTTTATTACATGTATTATTTCAGCTGGAAAGTTGAAAGCTTTCAAAGTTTTGAATAGAAAAGGCCATTCAAAACGGTCTAAAGACTCTTTGCCATCAACAGCCATTATTGATAAATCTACATCTTGTTTTTAGCATATTGAATTAAACTGAAACCTGTTCTTGTATATGTTTGGAAGTGTCTATTTTGAATAAACCCTGTTTGATTGCTATATATAAGGTCTGGTAAGACTTTTGTCATTCTATTGCTTATGATGTTTGTTCTTATTTCCGTTCTCAAAGGTCTCTATGAACTCTAAGTATCGATTTTGAAAGCTTAGAATTTTTACCACACGACTACAACATTGCTTGTGTCCAGCATAAGAGGTTGGCTACCATAAGCGTGCACACAGGTTGCATCATTACATTGCTGTATGGTATATTTGACGTAGTATTCACAATCCATGCGCGCCATCACAACAAAAAGAATCACGCTACACATTAGCAACTTCTTTGGTGGTTTATCTACTTCCGTGTCTGATACCACACTTCAAAGCAACGCACACAGATGGAGAAATCCAATGCATGTGACACACTGCATGCAGTACCACACACTGTAAATCTGGCAATCTGGCAGATGAGTCACAGCAGTGTGGACTTCCTCCCATTGAAATGAATGGACTTCCGCCAGAACGCATACGGTTTGACACAACCGGTGTGCACGAGGCTTAACACTATAGCCTACATACACTGTGCCTCTCTTAGGGCTATGGAAGTCATGATATTTTGTCAGGCGGTTATTGTCATGCAAAAGACTACCGGTCTCACGGTAAAGTACCGTTAATTAACATAAACAAGTTTAGCATCTCCAGGACTCCACAAATACACACCACATACAAGCTGCTGATCTACATTTAAAAAAGTCTAATAAATAAATTGAATATAAACCATAACAATAAATCCATTATTTATTTTACGCAGGTCTAAAGAAACATAATATGAAGGACATTTATTTCAGAAGAATAAAATATGAGTTGGCCTACTGTATGTTATCTGGGTATGCGCCTTGCCATAGGCTGTAGCTTGTTCATTTAGCAGACAAGATATGCTTATAAGTCCTGTGCCATTATTTTATATTATACCACAGCATTGTTGAATACTCGTTTCTGATTGGCTAGAAGGGCATTCTAGAGTGGACATTAAAACCAGATAAAGGGACAGTTGGCAAAGATATTGGGACATCTTGCAATCATGACGCAGTAAGCGCCTACACACTTGCTACTTACTACAAAGTTACAGAACCACACAAACCGACATTTAATACATTGTAAACACTTAGGCAAGACTTAGCTAGGTAGCTAGCATTGATTTGTTTTTGCAGAGACATCTTTTTTTGGAGCAACTGATGACCTAACGTGGTGAGTGATGAACATTAATTTCTCTGGTCCCTACTGCAGTGTTGCAGTCATGACGCAAGTGGCGCTATGCTGTCAAATCACGTTTCTAGGTTGACCAGCTGTTTTCAGCAACTGATATTTTTTAATTTGGTTGTCATATTGGCAGGTTTGCTAGCAACAAACTCTTTAGCTAACTTCTAGCCTAATTTTGGATTTGCAGTGCGATCTCCTCGTAATGAACACTGTCAAGTGTCCTGACGAGAAGGCAGACATTGTTATGGATGTATCCAAATGAATGTCAATCGAAAACAGCTACTGTCCATTTCGTTGTGTTAGGCTTTGAAACAACATCCACATCGACAATGTGTTCCACACAGTTTCAACCTGTTGTTGAAACTTCTATCTTCAAATTGATCAATCCAACTCAATAATACACTATTTTAATCACAATGCATTTTGTGTGTATTACACAATTTTCTGTCTTTATCACGCATTATCAACTCAATTTTGTTGTGGCTAACATTAGCTAGGCTAGCTATGTGGCTAACGTTAGTTTGTTACGGGTGATGGATATGTCATGTGATCCCAGTTTTTGCGATCCCTCCAAAAGTAAGCAGACTTTTGCCTTAAAACAATATAATTCTGGTCAGCATCCTCATTGATAAATCTGCTGCAACAAAGGCTACATCAATGTGCCAACACTGGCAATATTATTGCCCAACTGGGACATCATGGCATGTGCATGGCACCCAGTACAGGAAGTGCAAGTATGCTGCAAATCTTTTCTGAATGAAGCAGCAGGGAGGGCTGTAATTGAGTGCCTCCCCTCCCTTCCCACCTCCATTCCCACAAGGTAGGCTAAAGTAGTTGAAAAAATACTGGCAACATAAATGTGATCGATATACTGTCCTTTTCCCTTTATCATACAATTATTTGTTGAATAGTTGTAGATGTAGGCCTCTATACAATCCATATCGCGGAAATTCAGAGTTACAGCATGATTGAAATTAAAATATAATGTTCCGTGTTAGCAGAGACTGCATTCAAGGTAAACACTGCATATGTCGGCAAAATCGGAAATTACCTTTACATTTCTAGCATGCAATCTGTAAACTTCAGCGATACAGATTGAATAGAGCCCTTAGGCCTACGCTTGATCACGAATGGGTAAAAAGGGGCTTTCGAATTCAACTTGGCTATTGGGCTACGATTTAGTGGAAACAGTCTGCATTCTAAACAATGCTGTTTGAGGTTATTACTAGTGTTAATATCCTAGGTCTATTTTATTAAGAAATTGCAAATAATGATTCCCTTATCCCCCGATGTTTCATATATCAACACAGCATGGACAGTGGATTGACAAGAAACGACAAGCGTTTTTAGACCCCACTTTCCTAGACAGCCGATAGATATCCACTTACCATAATTGAAAATAACAAAGCAACAATGCTGACGGGCCAGACAGGGCAGAAGCAGGACAATATGACCAGTATGAGGTAGTCTTTGGGCTTTTGCGCTTCTTGGACCGCGGCGTTTCCGATGGAAGATGTGCAACTGCGACTCAAACTGACCCGGGACGGGGAAAGGGGGGCAGCAGCAAGGTGCCCTGCAGAGCCCGACCTAAAGGGCAAACTGTGGCCGTTCTGGTCTACATCCAGGTTTTTGTCGCTCCCCACGTTGACTGTGAAGGAGGAGGACATTTTCATACCGTTGCCGCCAGCGGGCTCGGTGGTCACGGGGCTGAGAAGTTTCTCCGTCTCCTGAGACTCGTTGGCGGGTGCGCGACCGCTCTCTCCCAGGTTAGATTTCTCGAATTCAGTGTCTATGTTGATTGCCATTTCTTCAAAATCCAAAATATTTAAATTAGTTTCCAATAGAGGAAAAAAATGCCTACTCGTGTAAAGTACTAAGACTGGTTATAGTGGTGCTATATTCCCATTCTTTGACCTGATAAAAAATATATAGTTTAATTTATTTTTCGATTTTACAATACACTCTAAGACTATGACTACCCACTGTAACCAATTGCGTGGCAAGTTGATATATATACTAATGCACCATTTAGGTTGGCTATGTCAACCACATGCGTTATAAATCAACCCCCTTCAATTAGAGATAAAACATATAGTGGTATTTTCCCGTTGGATTTTCGCATAATTCCTCCTCTAGAATCAAGAATGCCTTCCGCCTCAATTCCGCATTTCCATTCAATCCATACGCGCTATCGGAAAGCGATCTCCTCTGAAATGTGCACTCCCTCTCTCCATCTGTAACGCCAGACCCAAAGAACAAATCACTCAGTGAAGCGCCTGTCGCCTGCCTTTTCAATCCCACCGCGATCCACAATTATTACCAGCTTTATATCTCACTTAAATAAACGTTTTCTTTTTCATTCAAAGTAATAAAGAATGACGGAATGAGATTATTTTCAAACAAATATACCCCTAGAAACAGAGAAAGTGAGTTTGTGTCCTGTGTGTTGTTCCGCAACGGGTCGTGTGTCAAGACTGTTTCTCACGCTGCAGCAAGAGAGCCACTGGGATGAACTTGTAGCAGAGCAGTGCGGCGCCCCCTCCCCGTACCACTCCTCTCCTCCCCTTTCTTTCTCTCCTTCCGTCCTTCCCAACATCAGCACCACTATGGAAGCGCGCCAGGAGCAGTAGAGGCAGGGCAGAATCTCTCTGGCGCTTTGATCCCCGCGTGGGACGCCTCAAAGCCTCTTATAATATAGGCTAATATAGGCCACTTATACTATTCACATTTTTCTAATTTATAGATATATCATTGATGATCTTAGGTTTGTTTGTGTAGATTTGCTCAATGTCCCAAGGACACGATTGAAAACGTGTACACCGTGTGGTAGGAATGTTAATTGTCTTTCACTATGCTCCCTTTACGCAGCAGGTCAGGAACCTTATATAGCCTACTGGTAAATTAATACCAAATCAATAACCTACCACGGGGGTTGGTTTTATTTGTGGATACTGACATAGAAACTTTGTAGTTCAACCTTGAATTTAGGCTTCCATCCACATTCTGTATCGACTGATTATAAACAGTGGGTACACTTTTTCGGATACAGCATTTAAAGCTGTACCTAGATTGATACTATGTAGAGCCCTAAAGTGCTTAATGTAATGATAAATGTTATGTTTTCTGCTGCTATGGTCCAAAGTGAGGACCTATGACAAGTGAGGGCAGTTGGGTGTTTTCTGTTTTTGTGTCCTACACTCTTAAAAAAGGTTCCTTATAGGACCCAAAAGGGTTATATTGCTTGCTTCATATATGGATCAGAACCTTAGATGTTCTTCTTCACTGAACCAAAATGGTTCCATATGGTTCCCTGCATGGTGACATTTATGAATTATGGCTACTACTATTAAATATAAATATTTTTTTGCTAACAATATAATTGAATCAACAATTAAATAATGGACAATAGAATAAATACTAGCATCGTTTTTAGAATGTATTGTCATTATATGCAACAACAAAAAGTTTGGAAATATGCATTGGTGGGCAGGGAGGCATTACTTTGTTTGAATGATGGCCCACATCAACTCTGGCTGACTTCTTTACAATACAATATAATGCAAAACAATGCAACTTTGTCCAGTTACAGCGAACAATAAAAATGTGTCTTCTGCTCCGTTCTCATTCCCCCAAACGGCAAACCTCAAACATACAGTTTAGATGTGCACATGTTTAAGTTGCAGTGCAGTGCCCCTGGACGAAGAGCATATTGTGTGGTTAAGGGCCTTGCTCAAGGGTCCAACGGTAGGGGAATGTTTTGAGGATGTGAACCCAGTAGCCCTCCAGTTGTCAGATCAATCCCACCCATATTTTCCAGAGCCCGGCCCCAGGATTTGAACCAGCCAACGTTCGTACACAGGTCCAACTCCTTGTCCGCTGGGCTACCTACCACCAATACAGTATGGGTTAATGGTTCCAGAGAAGAAGAAAAAAATTGCAAAAACATGAGGTAATCTTCAGAAAATGAAGACAAAATGCTATGCAGACATCAGTGGAGGATCCTCAGAGGAGGAAGAGTAGGACTATCCTCAGGGAATTTCATAAAAATAAAAATAGTGAAACATTAAAAAAGTTGTCCTTTTTAGATAAAACTATACTAATAATATTCACGTCACCAAATAATTGATTAAAACACACTGTTAAGCAATTAAGTTCTACAGTAGTCTCAACAGCACTCTGTTGGGTAGCACCATGGTGTAGCCAGGGGACATCTCGTTTCAGTCCACCTTTTGGAACATTGAATTCAATACAAAACCTAGGAGGCTCGTGGTTCTCACCCCTTTCCACAGACTTCCACAGTAATGATGACAACTTCAGGAGGATATCCTGCATGAACTGACATGTTGCCCACCCAATCAAAGGATCAGATAATTAATTTAGTACTGAAAGCATAATCTACAGCTAGCTAGCACTGCAGTGTATAAAATGTGCTGAGTAGTTGAGTCAAAGAGAGAAAAATACAATAGTTGAACAGTTTTGAACAAATGTATTTCTTCAAAAATTAAGGAGAAGCAAGAGAGAGGGAGAGTGAGCTAGCTATATTTCTACTTTCTTAGCTAGCGAATGTAGCTAGCTAGTTTAGCCTACTCAAACACCTGGCTCAAAAAGAGAGGGATGCTATGTTACCTAGCTGCTATGGCTATCCAACACTAGAACTCTTCCAAGTCAAGGTAAGCTTTTGGATTTATACATGTATAAATCTTGCTAACTGTACACTGTACTGCATGATTGTAGCGGGTTTACTAACGCTTTGGTTCTAGTAGCTATGTTAACTTGACGTTAGCTAATATGGTGACATCGATGTAGGCTCTGTGTAGTGGTTAGCGGTTATGACATGAAGGTTTGGCCTGGAAAGGTTTTTTCACCGTGTCACTGACGGCTGATGTGTTGTGCACTGAATTCCACAAGCAAAGTGAATAGGTGAGAGGAGAAGAGGGCATAGAGGTGAGAAGGAATTATCCATCGATCAAAGGAATCATGCTATTTGTATGTGGCAGCTATGAAAGTGAACTGTGTTTGTGTGTGATCAGGGGTGTATTCATTCTGCCGATTCTGTTGAAAAAAAGTTTCTTATAGGTAAGCAAACGGAACAAAACGGGGATAAACATACCTGAATTTGTCCAATAGAAACTCTTGTTTGCGACTGTTGGACTAATGATTACACCCTAAATCAGCTAGATGCAGGCAAGAGTGTGCAAGGCAGTATTGAATGTATCACTGTCTGTCACCTTGATTACTCAAATTTCTCTCGACCTGTGCACCTACGCTGTAAACTTTCATTCATAGGCTCAGTTGTAGCAACCTCATGATGGGTATAGGGACATTATGAGTGTCATGTAGTAGCCTATTGAGCTGGGTGAATGGAATATGAATGACATCCAATATGTTGTAATAGAAAGAAGGCCATGCTCCAAAAAAATAATCGTCCTCCCTCATCTTAAAGAGCACCGACCGCCACTGGCAGACATACAGTATATAATTACTATGATGTAGAAGACCAATACATGCAGTTGTTGTCAGCAGCAGCCGAAAGAGAGATCCTCTGCCTCTGATGGTCCTGGGTTACTGACAGACTGAGCAAAACATAGATATGTGTTGAAAGTAATGTAATGATTAACTAGGCTATTGTATCATCAGGACTTATTATACATAATTTATTATAAATCATTTATACATACCTCCTCTCAGTCAGCAACGATCTTCAAATGGCTTCATAAAACATGGTCCCCTCAGTTGACTCCATACTGAAATACTGAAATAAAAGAATAAATTAGATAATTGCCAATGCTCTATTTGGCATGTCCCATAATAAAAAATAATGTTTAGTTAAAAGAGTTAGCTGGCTAACTTGTAAAGTGGTAAATTAAAGTAGCCTAGCTAGATTTTTCTGTTTAGCTAGCTAAGTTAGCTAGCTTACAAACATGCTCAAATTCTAATAACGTTTAAAAAAAATTTTTATCTAGCCTATCATATTAATTTGCCTTCATATATTTGAATTAAAAAATGTACTTTGCTTATCTTAATACATTGAAAAATGACATGCTTATTGATAGGCTAGGCCAGTGTTTCCCAACCCTGATACTTGAGTACCCCCAAAATAACACATTTATATTGTAACCTTGGAAAGCACACCTTATTCAGCTTGTCAACTAATCATCAAGTCTACAGTGAGCTGAATGAAGTGTGTTTGTCAAGGACTACAACAAAACTGTGTACTGTTGGGGGTACTTGAGGACCAGAGTTGGGAAACACTGGGCTAGGCTATTTGCAAATTGGTTCAACCATCGTCCTCTTGCGTTGTCATGCTGGAATGGAAGTTGTAACTGCCATTCCCATTTTTGAATGGGAATGGCAGTTACATTTTGAATTGATCAAAAGGTTCTTTATAGAACCACTTTTTATCTAAGAGTGTATAGTCCAAGTTAAAATGCAGGTAATAATAAGGAACAAACATTATTTCCCATTGACCCCCAGTGTGAAAGTGCCAACTTCATCATCGCATTTGTTTTCAGAAATAACAAAACATGCCGAAAAGCTGTGGTTGTTCAATGTACATTTAACAAGGTAAAAAATCCCGAGCTATGGTTTGCAATGCTCCCATGTAGAGAAATAGAGCCTGAGAGAAGAGCCTATTCATCATGGGAGAGTGGGAAATGTGGAGCCCAGGTGTCCAAGTACACTACACGTAGATGTGTGTGAAAACACTTCATCACCGGTAAGACATTTCACTTGTTTAGTATAGTCTGTTTGTAACTCCACTCACTACTTGAAGCTGTATAGTCCGTCTGTTTGTGTTGTTGGTCTTGGCTAGATGAATGTTCTGGTTGGTAGCTGGTCGGTAGCACTCACTCACTCACATGGCTGCTACCTCTGTCATGAAAAGGGACGCGAGGGTAGTGAGAACGCTCGGGAGCAGGCATTGTTGAAATGTAATCTTTAGACATGTTGTACTTTTCTTACATGTAGTTTGTAATGTACTAAAACAAGCAGACAAAAATAAAATTGCATTTGAAAAAGGTAAAGTTTTTGCTGTAACCTAGGTAACCACCGGTTATTTTCCACGCAGGTAGGCAGGGCAGCGACGTTCTATCTTATACCGACCGGGACTATGCTTTTATTAAACACATTATTTCCTCTTGCTTCTATCTAGCATTTAGTTTGCAACAGCATAGGTTTGTATAAACCTTTCTGTTTGCCACTCAGACCTCTGCAACAATGTTACAAAATATGATTTCAATCTCCCCCTGCCATAGAGACGTAACGTGTCAGACGTCCAATAGACATTTTTTTGACCAGGTGAAATCATGAAGCTGCATCATTATGTCACTTGTGTGCCCTCTCCGGCCTCTAGGTCACCAGACTGCTAATTCTTGTGCACACCTGTCACCATCGTCACACGCACCAGCGCCTCATGACACTCTCCTGAACTCCATGACCTCCTTTGATTACCTTCACTATATTTGTCACCCCCCTTGGTTCTTTCCTCAGGTGCTATTGACTCTGTTTCATGTCAGTGCGTTGTTTGTGTTTCTTGTTTTATGTACCGTTTATTTATTAAACACTCGCTCACCGTACTTGCTTCCCGGCTCTCAGTGTACATTGTTACAGAATAACACCTCACCTAAGGGAAGCATCAGGGAGTGTTTTTGTTTGTTTTTGTGTTGGAAGGTATGTTGGGTCCTGGTGTCAGTACTAGAGCTACCGGGGAGGCCTCAGCCGGCTCCTCAGGCTCTCACACCTCAGCCGGTTCGTCGGACTCTCACATTTTTTGTTAATACTAGATAGGGTTCTTTAATCTCATCAAAAAATCTAAAGGTTCTATAAAGAACCCCAAAAAAACATTTTGTTCTAAGAGTGTACAGAGAATGGAATATGACAAACAGGGGATTCCCTGAATGAAAGTGAGCTTGCTGAATGGCATCGACCTGATACTGTACACAAATACATGTGGCTCTCAGACATTTACCCAATTATATTCCGTAACTTAAGCTGTGGGTGGGTGGGTGTGCTGTCTATCATGCTATTGTGGGAGTGTCTCCATCACTAACCTGTATGTGACCCCTATCTATCACTCAGACACTGCAATTACCTATCATTCCTTTCACAGCAAAGTGACCCTTCATGTTACCATGCAGGCCATCAGAAGGCATATCAGGTCAACACAATAACTTAGAGCAGGGTTCTCCAATTATGCTCCTGGAGAGCACAGGGTCAGGCTTTTGTCCCAGCCCAGCACTAACACTTCCTGTTTCCAATAATCAACTAATCAGAGCCTTTAGTCTCGACCATGATTAGTGTAACAGGTGTGTTAGTGCTGGGCAGGAACAAAAGCTAGAAGCCTCTGTTTTAGAGTGTCCTCTGTTGGAGATTGTACTGCCATTGTGCCATACTGGTGAATTAATTATCATAGACCCCCCCCCCCCAACACAGTTCAAACTTCCTCTTTGTTATTGGAGTAGTTGTTGATAGATCAACTTTTATAGTACAGTATTTAGCCCTGAGGTGTATGCTATAGAAATAATGCCATCTAGTGGAATGTAATGGTGGCAACAAGATACAGAGAATTGGCTAAGCTTATTGACGGTATACATTTTTTGTCAGTGTATGAAAATCCCTTTAAACAATATAGATACACTATATGAACAAAAGTATGTGGATACCCCTTCATTAGTGGATTCAGATATTTCAGCCACACTCATTGCTGACAGGTGTATAAAATCGAGCACACCGCCATGCATTTTCCATAGACAAACATTGGCAGTAGAATGGCTTTAACGAAGAGCTCAGACTTTCAACGTGGCAGCGTCATAGGATGCCACCTTTCCAACAAGTCAGTTCGTCAAGTTTCTGCCCTGCTAGAGCTTCCCCGGTCAACTATAAATGCTGTTATTGTGAAGTGGAAACGTCTAAGAGAAACAACGGCTCAGTCGCTAAGTGGTAGGCCACACAAGCTCACAGAATGGGACCGCCCAAGTGCTGAAAAGCATAGCGCGTATAAATTGTCTGTCGTCAGTTGCAACACTCACTACCAAGTTCCAAACTGCCTCTGGAAGCAATGTCAGCACAATAACTGTTCTTTGGGAGCTTCATGAAATGGGTTTACATGGCCAGGCAGTCGCACACAAGCCTAAGATCACCATGTGCAATGCCAAGCGTCGGCTGGAGTGGTGTAAAGCTCGCTGCCATTGGACTCTGGAGCAGTGGAAACGCGTTCTCTGGAGTGATGAATGCCAGCAGAACACTATCTGCCCAAATGTAAAGTCTGGTGGAAGAAGAATAATGGTCTGGAACTGTTTTTCATGGTTCGGGCTAGGCCCCTTAGTTCCAGTGAAGGGAAATCTTAACACTACAGCATACAATGACATTCTAGACGGTTCTGTGCTTCCAACTTTGTGGCAACAGTTTGGGCAAGGCCCTTTCCCGTTTTAGTATTCAGAATGACAAATGCCCCCATGCACAAAATGAGGTCCATACAGAAATGGTTTGTCAAGATCGGTGTGAAATAACTTGACTGGCCTGCACAGAGCCCTGACCTCAGCCCCATCGAACACCTTTGGGATGAATAGGAACACCGACTGTGAGCCAGGCCTAATCCCCGACATCAGTGCCCAACCTCACTAATACTCTTGTGGCTGAATGGAAGCAAGTCCCCGCAGCAATGTTCCAGCATCTAGTGCAAAGCCTTCCCAGAAGAGTGGAGGCTGTTATAGCAGCAAAGGGGGGACCAACTCCATATTAATGTCCATGATTTTAGAATGAGATGTTCGAGGAGCAGTTGTCCACATACTTTTGGTCATGTAGTGTGCCATGGATTAAAAGAAAGAACAAAATAACATATTCGTTCAATATCTGATGAGTACATAATCTACACCAAGATTTATTTGCATTTTATGACTAGATGCAGTACTTGTTGGGCTTCAACCATTCAAGTCAGACATAATGGATACATGTTCTACCCAAATGGATTGACCACCAAACAATGTTCCAGGAAAAACATAGATAAATAAGTAACAATGATCTAGGATACATTTTCTCTCTCTTTCTCTCACTCCTGCTTTGCCCATCTCTCCTCTCTTCCTCCACAAGCACCATCTGTGCTGTCCACTTTAACTTTGACATTGACCCTCCCCCTCCATATCTGCATATCTCCTGGGCCATGTCAGAACATGCCCTTGTACTTGACTTTATCCTCCTCATTCTTCTCCTCCATCCTCATGTTGAGGACACCCAGGTCCTTCTTAACAGCCTTCTTCATGCCAGGGTCCAGATCTAGAACCCTCTCAAAGTCAGCCCGCGCCTCAGCTTCGTTCCACACCTCAATGTGGGCCTTCCCTCGCACGTAGAACGCCTTCATTTCACCTAGGATGAACACACACATATGCAAACAGATAGAGAAGCACACACAGGCAGATACAGAGATAATGTTTTAAAAAATCTTTTCGCTTTGGGCTAGACCCTAATTTACATTTCTTCACACTTCGCCCATTGACTATTTGTTGTTGTCTGAAGTGCTTTTCCTGTAAGGTTTCATAAAATATTGTGTGTGCCTGAGGTACCTGGGTGCTGATTGATGATGTCACTAGTGTGCTCTATGACCTCATAGTACTCCTCCATACGGAGCAGACACTGGCAGTAGTTGAGAGTCAGCATGTTCCCCATCTTCTCTAGCTTCAGCCAGGGGGCTTCCCATGCTTTCTCCTGGGGGAGGGGGATACACACTGTTACACACCATGGATGAATACATTCATATATGCACGCACGCACCCGCACACACACTGACATACACATACAAACACACACACATACAATTCTCAAACACACAAAGCATCGAGGGTGTACTTTGTAAATGGAAGTCATGATTAAAATATGGTTATACTCAAGAACTCTGAAAACTAAAGCCAAAGTCATTATTCCACACCGCTATTCCTGATCCGTTGTTACAGTACCTTGTGCTGTATGTTCTTGATGCAGACTATGGCCTCTTTGTATTTGTTGGTGGCGTCCTGGTAGCGCCCCAGTTTGTAGAGCTTGTTCCCCTGGCCGTGGAGCAAGGGCACAGCCTTCAGTCTCTCCTCATCATTCAGAGCCCACGACTCCCTGTCATACTCACTGGGCTGCTGCACCTGGGATACACAAACACAAAGGCAGACAGGCACAGACACACACATATACACACACAGACACACACACACACACACACACACACATTTGTGTTACTATCCTTGTGGGGACCAAACAATTGATTCCTAATCAAAATATTTTCCCTAACCCATAAACCCATAATCTAGACGCATACACAAATACGGTGACTGAGTTTATAAGGAAGTGTATAGGAGATGTGCTACCCACTGTGACTATTAAAACCTACCCTAACCAGAAACCGTGGCTAGATGGTAGCATTCGCGCGAAACTGAAAGCGCGAACCACTACATTTAAACATGGCAAGGCGACTGGTATTATGGCAGAATATAAAGAGTGTAGTTATTCACCCCGCAAGGCAATCAAACAAGCTATACGTCAGTATAGAGATAAAATGGAGTCGCAATTCAACGGCTCATACACAAGACGTATGTGACAAGGACTACAGACAATCACGGACTACAAAAGGAAAACCAGCCACGTCGCCGAGACCGACGTCTTGTTACCGGACAGGCTAAACACATTCTTCACACAATGTGATGATAACACAGTGCCACCGACGTGGCCCGCTACCAAGGACTGTGGGCTCTCCTTCTCCGTGGCCGACGTGAGTAAAACATTTAAACGTGTTAACCCCCGCAAGGCTGCCGGCCCAGATGGCATCCCTAGCAGCATCCTTAGAGCATGCGCAGACCAGCTGGCTGGTGTGTTTACGGGCATATTCAATCGCTCCCTATAGGCAGGCTGCTCCAAGCTCATCATTAATCTCGAGGCCCTGGGTCTGAACCTCCCCCTGTGCAACCGGGTCCTGGACTTCCTGACTGGCTGCCCCCAGGTGGTGAAGGTAGGAAACATCACCTCCACTCCGCTGATCCTCAACTCTGGGGCCCCACAAGGGTGCGTGCTCAGCCCCCTCCTGTACTCCCTGTTCACCCATGACTACATGGCCAAGCACACCTCCAACACAATCATCAAGTTTGCAGATGACACAACAGTAGTAGGCTTGATTACCAATGATGACGAGACATACTATAGGGAGGAGGTGAGGAATCTAGGAGTGTGGTGCCTGGAAAACAACCTCTCACTCAACATCAACAAAAACTAAGGAGATGATCGTGGACTTCAGGAAACAGCAGAGGGTTCACCCCCCTATCTACATCGATGGGACCGTGGAGAAGGTGGAATACTTCCAAGTTCCTTGGCGTACATATCACTGACAAACTGAAATGGACCACCCACACAGACAGTGTGGTGAAGAAGGTGCAACAGAACCTTTTCAACCTCAGGAGGCTAAAGAAGATTGGCTTGTCACCTAAAACCCTCACAAACTTTTACAGATGCACAATTGAAAGCATTCTGTCAGGCTGTATCGCCACCTGGTACGGCAACTGCACCACCCGCAACCGCAAGGCTCTCCAGAGGGTCTGCCCAACGCATTACCGGGGGCAAACTACCTGCCCTCCAGGACACCTACAGCACCTGATGTCACAGGAAGGCCAAAAAGATTATCAAGAACATCATCCACCCGAGCCACTGCCTGTTCACCCAACTATCATCCAGAAGGCAAGGCCAGTACAGATGCATCAAAGTTGGGACCAAGAGACTGAAAAATAGCTTCTATCTCAAGGCCATCAGACTGTTAAACAGCCATCACTAGCACATTAGAGGCTGCTGCCTATAGGCATAGGCAGCAGACTCTACTGGCCACTTTAAGGAATGGAACACTAGTCACTTTAATAATGTTTACATGTCTAGCATTATTAATCTCATATCTATATACAGTATTCTATACTATTCTACGGTATCTTAGTCACTTAATGTTTACATATCTGGCATTACTCATAGGTATATAGTGTTTTCTATACTATTCTACTGTATCTTAGTTCCGCTCTGACATCACTTGTCCATATGTATATAGTCTTAATTCATTCCTACTTAGATTTGTGTGTATTGGGTATATGTTCTGCAATTTGTTAGATATTACTGCACTGTCAGAGCTAGAAGCACAAGCATTTCGCTACACCCGCAATAACATCTGCTAATCACGTGTATGTGACCAAAAATGTTTTATTTGTTTTGAACCTAACCCCTAAGCCTAAAACAGCTTTTTCCTTTTGGAGACCGGTGAAATGTCCCCACTTGTCCGAAAGTTCATTGTTTTGCTTTCCTTGTGAGGACTTTTGGTACCCACATGCATAATAAATCAAAAACACAGACACGCACACACACACATACACACAGAGAATATGAGCAAGATCAGTGTGTGTCTTGTGTGCGCAATATGTCTGTATTTGTGTGTGTGTGCAATATCTGTGTATGTGTATGTGTCTCTGTGTATGTCTCCATTCCCTCTAACCTTGACCAGTTCCAGTACAAAGTAGAGAGGCTGAGGCTCCTTCTGTAGCTGGTCCAGGTCATCATAGCCCAGGGTGTGGTAGGCAAACATGTTGGCCATGCCACACGAATGGATGTGCCAGTCCACAGGGTCCTTGCCCTCCGCGATGCGCCGCAAGCTCTTGGCCACCAGGGGGTAGAGGCCAGTGTGCTAGGGAAAGAAAGAAAGACAGACACAGAGAGACAGGGCAAGAAAAGTTAACCAGAGCTATATGATATAAGACATGTCATTGAATTAGTCTTTTCCTGATATAGGCGTTTCCCTTTTTTCACGGAATTGATCGGATTAGAATGGGTGGAGTATGACATTGCTCTTTGTCTTTCATACTTAGTCTGTCAAT
Organism: Oncorhynchus clarkii lewisi; assembly: GCF_045791955.1. Lineage (NCBI taxonomy): Eukaryota > Metazoa > Chordata > Actinopteri > Salmoniformes > Salmonidae > Oncorhynchus > Oncorhynchus clarkii. Next base: position 17,455,734 of record NC_092170.1, read on the forward strand.
CAAACCAGAAAGGACCCTGGATAAATATTGTATTTGTGAATACACAAATATCTTTGAAACCCGGTCTATTCTCTTCAACTGAACTATGTATCCAATGTAACAATATTGCCCTCCACTGGTTGGGATGAGTAAACAATTCATTTGACCTTCCACACTAGAGACAGATATTTCACCGGATGTATTAATGTGAAGCTTCCGCTTGGCGTTTCCACTCACTAAGCCCAGTGGCCAGCAGTGGGAGAAGATGGAACTAGATGGATTTTAGCCGACATTCTGCACATTTTCTCATCGATTAAACATTTGATCTTAATACAGTATTCTGTTCCCAAAACTAAAATACGTTAGGAACAGAGTGGACTAAGTTTTGTAGACTTTACCCTTTGCCAAAGTAAAAAAAAAAAAAAAAAATTTTTTTAGAAGGAGTGGACAGGCAAATTGAGTTATTGCACATGCCCACTTCACAGAGTAGGCGTTCTGCCCACCTCCTTCCTTGTTCTGCCCACTATGACTCATTTGTTCACGTTTGAAATGACAGGTTGTGGTTATTTTGGTTTACTTATAAAAAATCTTTGCTAGTAGGGTCACTCAATGTAGCCTACTGTATAGACAGAATGTAGCCTTCTGTATAAATGTAGCCTACTGCGCCCAGGTTGTAGTTACTAGATAATGAAAGAATGGCTGTACCCCAGCTGGTTTAAAGCCCGTCCCAGGGTTTCTTTATGGTCAGCAGTAATCACAGGCGATTAGGGAAAGGTGAAGCTGCTGGGGATTAATTACACTCTCTAAGCTCTCCACCTGTTTGTCTCCTCCACCAACATACACATACAAATGCACATACGCACTCAAATGCGCGCACACACACACACAGAATTAAGCACACAATATATGTTATACAAACACAGCCAGACTCTAGCAGACACAAATAACTGAGGGGAAAAGAAGTCCCCCAAAGATGAAAATAGAACACACACACAACACCCTCACTAGCTGGTGTTTTAGATTGCAACCTTAGGTTACCCTCAATGGCTGGTGTTGGAGATAGCAACCTTAGGTTACCCTCAATGGCTGGTGTTGGAGATAGCAACCTTAGGTTACCCTCAATGGCTGGTGTTGGAGATAGCAACCTTAGGTTACCCTCACTAGCTGGTGTTGGAGATAGCAACCTTAGGTTACCCTCACTAGCTGATGTTGTAGATAGCAACCTTAGGTTACCCTCAATAACAGGTGTTGTAGATAGCAACCTTAGGTTACCCTCACTAGCTGATGTTGTAGATAGCAACCTTAGGTTACCCTCAATAACAGGTGTTGTAGATAGCAACCTTAGGTTACCCTCACTAACAGATGTTGTAGATAGCAACCTTAGGTTACCCTCAATAACAGGTGTTGTAGATAGCAACCTTAGGTTACCCTCACTAACAGGTGTTGTAGATAGCAACCTTAGGTTACATACAACAGGTGTTGTATGTTGAACAAATACACATTGAGTGTACAAAACATTATGAACACCTGCTCCTTCCATGACATAGACTGACTAGATGAATCCAGGTGAAAGATATGATCCCTTGTTGATGTCACTTGTTAAATCCACTTCAATCAGTGTAGATGAAGGGGAGGAGACAGGTTAAAGAAGTATCTTTAAGCCTTGACACAATTGAGACATGGATTGTGTACGTGTGCCTTTCAGAGGGTGAATGGACAATACAAATATGTAAGTGCTTTTGAACGGGGTATCTTAGTAGGTGCCAGGCGCCCTGCAACGCTGCTTTGCTTTTCACGCTCAACAGTTTCCTATGTGTATCAAGAATGGTACACCACCCAAAGGACATCCAGCCTACTTGACACAACTGTGGGAAGCATTGGAGTCAACATGGGCTAGCATCCCTGTGGGACGCCTTATTCACCTTGTAGGGTCAGAAGGGTATTCTTAATGTTTTGTACACTCAGTGTAAGGTCACACTTTATTTGGATAGTCTGTATTTCCCATCTGTAGATGCTCTAGAAATGGTCATACTTTCAACAAACTACCTGTTGATAAGCAACTGCTTCCTAAGATTACAGTTAGGGTTAAGGTTAGGGTTAGAGCTAGGGTTAGGGTAAGTAAGGGTTAAGTTTAGGGTTAAGATAAGGGCTAAGATTAGGGTTAGGGTAAGTAAGGGTGAAGTTTAGGGTTAAGATAAGGGCTACGGTTAGGGTTAGAGCTAGGGTTAGGGTAAATAAGGGTTACGTTTAGGGTTAAGATAAGGGTTAAGGTTAGGGTTAGGGTAAGTAAGGGTTAAGTTTAGGGCTAAGGTTAGTGTTAGAGCTAGGGTTAGGGTAAGTAAGGGTTAAGATAAGGGCTAAGGTTAGGGTTAGAGCTAGGGTTAGGGTAAGTAAGGGTTAAGATAAGGGCTAAGGTTAGGGTTAGAGCTAGGGTTAGGGTTAGTATATATTTAGTTGAAATGTTACTGATATTCTGTAGACTATCCACATAAGGTGTTACCAAATATAAATATATAACCAAACCCCTGGAAAGCCTACAATTGCAGACACAATACGTTGAAGAACACAGATAACACAGACAACTGAAAGTAGGGCCTATATTTTCAGAAAATGTGTGCTTTTCAAAGCTTACTAGAGATATCTGAGAAGGGGCATATACCAAAAAGGGGAACTGACAGAAACATCTGTATCCTTTCAATCGTGGGTTGAGGTTAAGTTGTTTCTAACTATCATCATTATGACACACAACACTGGCAATGCACACACAGAACAACAAAGCACCTGTATTAGGTGTATGATATTAGGTTTATGATATTCCAGTGTGTTTGTATTGTGTCTCATGCTACTGAGAGTTATTGAGATATTTAGGTGTTTACTCAGTATGCTCTGAATAGAAGGAGCTTTTGTGTTTTTGACAATACTGTAATAATGGGTGGTGTCTCTTTTAGTTCCTTGTAAGATGCAGGCCGACTATCACGAGAGACTTTAATCTGATGTGATTGATACCTTAGCTTTTGTTAAATGTCTCCCTAGTTAAAATATTTAGGAATTGTTCGATTTTCCTTCAAGTTTACTTAGGACAAACCTTTTTTAATTGAGAGTTGACTTCTGGAGAGGTGTTAGAGTTGTATTTAGAATCTAGACTCTAATGTTTGAATAGGAAGTATGCTACTGTGGCACTGCATTGTGGGAGTATGAGTCTTACTCACGGTGACATCGCACCAGAACTCGGCCACCTCTCCGATCCTCATGGAGGTGAGCAGGGTCTCCCAGATCTCCAGCTTGAACATGTTCCCGATCACCACCTCCATTGGCACGCCCGTCACCTTACTGTCGTCTATCACCGTACGATCATCATCACACAGCTGGGTACGGAAATGGAAGGTCACCTGTGGAGGGGGGGTGAAGAAGAGGGGATGATGTGGAGGGGGTGAAAGGGGAAATGTAGGAGGATGTACAGTATGGAAGAGGTGTAGGAGAGAAAGGAAGAAGACATTTGGATTTAGTCATTTTCCTCCAGATTCTCCAGTTCCACCAAATGCCACCCCTTTACACACTGATCATACTGGTGTGGGTATGTGGTCCCTGTTGACAGGCAGGATGCGACATTATAAGATATTGTACCATGTCATTACTAATGGAATGAATAGTGTCATATGACTCCATAAGTAAGACCATTTTATTTGCCTAATGTGAGTGAGACAAACATTTTATTTTCTGAATCTACACAATGTTCTAGAATCTATTGCAACCATCTTCTTTACAGTAATCAGATTTGTCTGGAACTGGAGACAAAGCACTGGATGAGTAACTGTCTGTGGCCTAGATAAAACCTCCACTATTTGAGATAGATGGAGGATAGAAAAGTCAATAGATGGAGTTATGTTTAAATAGATAGATTCAGATCAAGAGAAATAGAACGAGAGAAAGACTGAGGATTATAAATTAAGTAGAGAGATTGAAATCGATGAATTTGGATAGAGATTGAGAGGTTGAAGCAGAGGAATACGTTGAGATGGAGAGTGAGGCCTACCTTGGTCCCAGTAATGAACCGGGGCATCTCAGCTGTCCCTCCATACAGGATGGTTTTCTTAATGCCTTCCACCCCCAGGAGCATGGTCCCATCCATATCTGAAGACATTTTTCTATATGGCTGTCTGTCTGTGTAGAATAAATAAATAGGTGTGTGTATATAATGTGTGTCTGTCTGTATGTGTTTCTGCTAGGGTAGTTTATAGCAGGTGTGAGGCATAGAGAGGTATGAACACACATTACTCCTTGATGATTAGGAAAGGGATAATGAGATTAAGAATCCCTCCTCACCTCCTCTCCTCCTCCCCTCTCCCCATTCATCCATCCCTCAATCAGCTCTTCTCAGCATTTCTCGTGATGACTATCTATCATCTGCTGGATTAGAAACATCCAGAACGGGATAGAAAAACACTACTTCAAGCCCACAGCTACAAATCTTTGAAATAGGGGTAAAATGTACTAAGCACTTAATAATTTTGTCAATAACAAGGTATTACTCGCCTGAGTTAAAGTACCTCATGATAAGCTGTATACCACACCGTCTACCAAGAGAGTTTCCATCTATATTTTTCATTGCCCTCTATATACCATCACAAACCGATGCTGGCACTAAGACCGCACTCAACAAGCTGTATAACGCCATAAGCACATAAAAAAATGATCATCCAGAAGCGCCGCTCCTAGTGGTCAGGGGACTTTGATGCAGGCAAACTTAAACTCTAGACCACCTTTACTCCATACACAGAGACGCATACAAAGCTCTCACTCACCCTCCATTTGGCAAATCTGACCATAATTCTTTCCTTCGGATTCTTGCTTACAAGCAAAAATGAAAGCAGGAAGTACCAGTGACTCGCTCAATAAGGAAGTGGTCAGATGACACAGATGCTACGCTACAGGACTGTTTTGATAAGACAGACTGGAATATGTAGTGGGACGTTGTCCCCACAGTGACCACACGTACATATCCCAACCAGAAGCTATGGATTAAAGGCAACAACTGCAATGAGCTGAAGGCTAGAGCTGCCGCTTTCAAGGAGTGGGACACTATTCAGGACACTATGCCCTCAGATGAACCATCAAACAAGAAAGGGGCAATACAGGACTTAGATTGAGTCCTACTACACCGTCCCTGACGCTCGGCGGGTGTGGAAGGGCTTGCAAAATATTACGGACTAGAAAGGGATACCCAGCCACGAGCTGCCCAGTGACGTGAGCCTACCAGACTAGCTAAATGCCTTTTATACTCGCTTCAGGGCAAGCAACACTGAATCATGCATGAGAGAACCAGATGCTCCAGACGTGTGTGATCACACTCTCCGTAGCCGATGTGAGCAAGACCTTTAAACAGGACAACATTCACAAGGCCGCGGGGCCAGACGAATTACCAGGACGTGTACTCAGAGCATGCGCGGACCAACTGGCAAGTTTCTTCACTGACATTTTCAACCTCTCCCTGACCGAGTCTGTAATACCTACATGTTTCAAGCAGACCACCATACTCCCTGTTCCCAAGAAAGTGAAGGTAACCCGCCTAAATTACTACTGCCCCGTAGCACTCACGTTGGTAGCCATGAAGTGCTGGTCATGGCTCACATCAACATCATCATCCTGGAAACCCTGGACCCACTTCAATTCGCATACCGCCCCAACAGATCCACAGATGATGCAGTCTCAATCACACTGCCCTTTCCCACCTGGACAAAAGGAAAACCTATTTTATTTTACCCCATTTTTCGGTATCCAATTGTTAGTAGCTACTATCTTGTCTCATCGCTACAACTCCCGTACGTACGGGCTCAGGATAGACAAAGGTTGAAAGTCATGCGTCCTCCGATACACATCCCAACCAAGCCGCACTGCTTCTTAACACAGTGCGCATCCAACCCGGATGCCAGCCGCACCAATGTGTCTGAGGAAACACCGTGCACCTGGCAACCCTGGTTAGCGTGCACTGCGCCCGGCCCGCCACAGGAGTCGCTGGTGAGCAATGAGACAAGGACATCCCTACCGGCCAAACCCTCCCTAACCTAGACGACACTATGCCAATTGTGCGTTGCCCCACAGACCTCCCGGTCGTGGCCAGTTACGACAGAGCCTGGGCGCGAACACACAGTCTCTGGTGGCACAGCTGGCGCTGCAGTACAGCGCCCTTACAGCGCCCCATTGACTACAGCTCAGCTTTCAACACCATAGTGTCAAAAAAAAGCTCATCACTAAGCTAAGGACCATGGGACTGAACCCCTCCCTCTGAAACTGGATCCTGGACTTCCTGATGGGCCGCCCCCAGGTGTTAAGGGTAGGCAACAACACAACTGCCATGCTGATCCTCAACACGGGGGCCCCTCAGGACTGCGTGCTTAGTCCCCTCCTGTACTCCATGTTCACCCATGACTATGTGGCCAAGCACGACTCCAACACCATCATTAAGTTTGCTGACAACACAACAGTGGTAGGCCTGATCACCGACAATGATGATACAAACTATAGGCAGGAGGTCAGAGACCTGGCAGTGTGGTACCAGGAAAGCAACCTCTCCCTCAACGTTAGGAAGACAAAGGAGCTGATCCTGGACTACAGGAAAAGGAGGGCAGAACATGCCCCCATTCACATCGGCGGTGCTGTAGTGCAGCGGGTCGAGAGTTTCAAGTTCCTTGGTGTCTTCATCACCAACAAACTATAATGGTCCAAACACACCAAGACAGTCGTCAAGAAGGCACGAAAACACCTTTTCGCCCTCAGGGGACTGAAAAAATTTGGCATGGGTCCCCAGATCCTCAAAAAGTTCTACAGCTGTACCATCGAGAGCATCCTATCCAGTTGCATCACCACCTGGTATGGCAACAGCTCGGCATCCAACAATAAGGTGCAACAGAGGGTAGTGCGTACAGCCGAGCATATCATTGGGGCCAAATTCCTGCCATCCAGGACCTACATTACCAGTCAAAGTTTGGACACAGCTACTCATTCAAGGGTTTTTCTTTATTTTTACTCTTTCCTACACTGAAGAATAATAGTGAAGACATCAAAACTATGAAATAACACATGGAATTATGTAGTTACCAAAAAAGTGTTAACCAAATCAAAATATATTTTATATTTGAGAATCTTCAAAGTAGCCACCCTTTGCCTTGATGACAGCTATGCACAATATTCGGCATTCTCTCAACCAGCTTCATGAGGTAGTCAACTGGAATGCATTTCAATTAATAGGTGTGCCTTGTTAAAAGTTAATGTGTGGATTTTCTTTCCTTCTTAATGCGTTTGAGCCAATCAGTTGTATTGTGACACGGTAGGGGTGGTATAAGCAAAGAGAAATGACAGTTCATCATTACTTTAAGACATGAAGGTCAGTCAATCTGGAAAATTTCAAGAACTTTGATAGTTTCTTCAAGTGCAGTCGCAAAAACCATCAAGTGCTATGATGTAACTGGCTCTCATGAGAACCGCCACAGGAAAGGAAGACCCAGAGTTACCTCTGCTACAGAGGGTAAGTTCATTAGATTGACTAGCCTAAGAAATTGCAGCCCAAATGAATGCTTCACAGAGTTCAAGAAACATCTAAACATCAACAATTCAGAGGAGACTGCGTGAATCAGGCCTTTATGGTCGAATTGCTGCAAAGAAACCACTACTAAAGGACACCAATAAGAAGAAAATACTTGCTTGAGGCAAGAAACATGAACAATGGACATTAGACCGATGAAAATCTGTCCTTTGGTTTGCTGAGTCCAAATTTGAGATTTAGGGTTCCAACCGCTGTGTCTTTGCGAGACACAGAGTAGGAGAACAGATGATGTGTGGTTCCCACCGTGAAGCATGGAGGAGGAGCTGTGATGGTGTGGGGTGCTTTGCTGGTGACACTGTCTGTTTGATTCATTTAGAATTCAAGGCACACTTAACCAGCATGGCTACCACACCATTCTGTAGTGATACGCCATCTCATGTGGTTTGCACTTAATGGGACTATCATTTGTTTTTCAACAGGACAATGACCCAACACACCGCCAGGCTGTGTAAGGGCTATTTGACGAAGAAGGAGAGTGATGGAGTGCTGGATCAGATGACCTGGCCTCCACAATCACCCGACCTCAACCCAATTGAGATGGTTTGGGATGAGTTGGACCGCAGAGCAAATCAGCCAACAAGTGCTCAGCATATGTGGAAACTCCTTCATGACTGTTGGAAAAGAATTCCAGGTGAAGCTGGTTGAGAGAATGCCAAGAGTGTTTAAAGCTGTCATCAAGGCAAAGGGTGACTACTAATCTCAAATAAATATTTTTTTAATTTATTAACACTTTTTTGGTTACTACATGATTCCATGTGTTATTTATTATAGTAGTCATATTTATTTATTTATTATAGTAAAACATATTTTTTTAAACTCTTGAATGAGTAGGTGTGTCCAAACTTTTGACTGATACTGTATATACTAGGCTGTGTCAAATTGGGCCTTCCTATGTCACTCCCTTTGGTTCCTTCCCCAGGCGTTATTGTTTCTGTTTCAGTTTCATGTCTGTGCGCTGTTAGTGTTTCTTGTTTTGTTCATGTTCGTTCATTTATTAAATGCATTCACCCCCTGAACTTGCTTCCCGACTCTCAGCGAACACATTACAGAATAATGCCTCACCAAAGGGAAGCATCAAGGAGTGTTTTTTGTTTATTTTTGTGTTGGAGGTGATGTCGGGTCCAGGTGTCAGTACCGGAGCTATCAGGGAGGCCTCAGCCGGTTTGTCAGACTCTCATGCCTCAGCTGGCTTGACAGGTTCCCATACCTCAGCTGGGTGAACAGGTTCCCGTGCCTCGGCCAAAGCAACCGGGGTGGCGACCGGTCCGCTCCTGATCCCCGAGATTGTCCCTTTGGTTGGCGTCCTGCGGCTGGAGCCGCTCGCCGGGGAGGGGGTACTGTCATGTATGCTCTCTCTCCGGCGCTCTAGGTCGCTATGCTCCCTCACCTCAGCCGCATTGACATGTTCCCGCGCCTCAGCAGAGGTGACCGGTCTGGTCCTGATCCCTGGGATCATTTTAGTCGGTGTCCTACTGCTGTGTGCTCCCTCTCCGGCCTCTAGGTCACCAGGCTGCTGATTATTGCGCACACCTGTCACCATCGTCACGCACATCAGCACCTCATGACACCCCATTGGATTCCATCACCTCCTTGATTACCTGCCATATTCATGTCACTCCCTTTGTTTCCTTCCCCAGGTGTTATTGTTTCTGTTTCATGTCGGTGCGCTGTTTCAAGTGTTTCTTGTTTTGTTTACGTTCATTTATTAATTAAATGTATTCACTCCCTGAACTTGCTTCCCAACTCTCAGCGTACATCGTTACACATGGATTGTTCTCTCTGCTACCACACGGCAAGCGGTAGTGGAGCGCCAAGTCTAGGTCCAAAAGGCTCCTTAACAGCTTCTACCCCCAAGCCATAAGACTGCTGAACAATTCATCTAATCCCCTCCCCTCCTTTGTTTTTACACTGCTGCTACTCGCTGTTTATTATCAATGCTTAGTCACTTTACCCCTACCTACATGTACCCCCACACATTGACTTGGTACTCCCTGTATATAGCCTCGTTATTGTTATTCTTTTGTGTTACTTCTTTTAAAAAATGTACTTTAGTTTTTTCAGTAAATATTTTCTTAACTCTTTCTTGAATTGCATTGTTGGTTAATGGCTTGTAAGTAAGCATTTCACCGTATTCGGCACATGTGACAAATACAATTTGATTTGATTTGACATCCTAAAGTTTCTAGTTTCTATTCAGTCATGATCAAAGGGGAAAGAGGAAGACCGTCATCCATCTCATAAAGGTCTGTCCGACTCCTTCCCATTTAATATCCTGTGTTGTTGAAGTAGATGCGAATGTAATAGAATGTATTAGATATTTTAGAGTAGAACATGGTTTCCATTCCACAGGAAATTTCCTGGATTTGCCAATATCAGGATGAACAGATAGGAGTTTTACAGAGCACTGAGAAATGTCTATGTCAGGGTAGGCAATTATCCAACGCTGGTACTGTGGACTCTGTGACCTCAGCTTCATACATCACATCTGCCACCCATATGTGCTGCTGAGTGTGTGTGTGTGTGTGTGTGTCGGTGTCTGTGTGCGTGCGTCCATGCATGCCTGCATGAGTGTGTGTGTCTGTGTGGGCGCACCCGTGTGCACGTTCAAGCGTGTGCGTCCATGCAGACGTCTGTTTGTGTGTTTTTAAATCCAAAGCTCTTGTGGCGGTGTGTGTTGCAGCCAAATCCAGTAAATAGTGAAGCAGCATTTCTACTCAAGTAAAGAGAACATCAGGGTGTGCCAGTTTCTTTTCTGGAAATTCTAACTCTTTTCAAGGAACTCTAATAGGCTACTCTATTACAAGCATAAGAAAACCAAAACAACCTCCAGGTAACTGCCAAAATAAAGAAAACTCTTGAGTAGATGAGGGATACAATGTATATTGAAAGAAGATGCTTCCATATAGGTGTGGTTCCTGAGTTAATTAAGCAGTTAACATCCCATCATGCTTAGGGCCATGTATTAAAATGCTGGGCAGGCCATTATTTTGGCTACCATGGCTATGTAGGATGACAATGCCCCAATTCATGAGTGGACACTGAATGGTTTGAAGAGCATGAAAACGATATAAACCTTATGCCAACCTAATTGAACACTTATGGGAGATTCTGGAGTGGCGCCTGAGACAGTGTTTTCCACCGCCATCAACAAAACACCAATTTTTCCCCCACATTTTTTGTGGCAGAATGGTGTCGGATCTTTCCAATAGAGTTCCAGACACTTGTAGAACCAATGCCAAGGTGCATTGATGCTGTTCTGGATAGTGTTCGCACAATTACCTGTTAAGTCACTTTATGTTGGTGTTTCCTTTATTTTGTCAGTTACCTATATTTCAAGTGGTTTTATAGTACATTATGAATCTATAATGCGATCATTTAATGCCAGATGTACAGTAGGTGGAACCCAAGACCCTATAAGACATAAGCTGTTTTCAAGTTTGCGTTACACCAAGTTTGCGTTCTACCAATCATGGATTGTGCGACAGCTCGTTATGTATCTGGACCATGGTCAGGCTAGTAACAGGGTGATTTGTTGCCCACTTGTGGCTACGTCAGGTATACACACGTCAATGAGCTGGATTTACTGAAATTACTAGTTCATAGGAGCAGCAGTTGAATTAACAATTGAATGTATGGATAGTAAATAAATACAAATGGATGATATTCATTGTCCTTCAAGAATGAAAGTCTTAGTGAATGAAATGACCTCATATCTTGCCATCACAGATGAGATGATAATGTGATAGAGCACCTGAGTTCAGTTCTATGTAAAACATGCCATTGCTCTCTGAAAAGGAACAACTAGTTTGACCTAACCCTGTGTCTACTGTATGACATATTACTGTATGTTTTTATAACTTTGGAAAGTATGTTACAAATACCACAGTCAATATTTGCCTATGCAGGACGAAGTCTACACACACACACACACACACACACACACACAGAGCATCAGAGAACAGCTTGGGTGGTGTGACGCAGGCTCTAAGAGTGAGTCACTCTGACACAAAGGCTGACTTAAGGCACCATTATAACCCAGTTACGTCTTCAACAGGTGTAGAAAGACAGCAATGCAGCCGTTTTTATCTCCATATCAAATCATTTCTGGGTAACAATTAAGTACCTTACTGTGATTGTTTTAAATTAAAATGGTACAAAAAAGCAAGAATATTGCTAGGACTGTCTGGGAGTGGTCTGAGTGTGTAATGGAAAACTGAAAACTAGCTGTTATTGACACAGAGGTTTGGATCTCGCTTTCAAATGTACTAATTAACCGCCTGGTGATGTCACCAGGCAGACCAACACTCCATTCCACCAAAACAAGCTGACATTTCAGGCCGTCTTTTCAAACAGAATTATCATAATTTTCACAATTTCACAATAGTATTTCAAACTCATAGTGTAGAAATATACAGTACCAGTCAAAAGTTGAGTTGTGTTGTGACAATGTAGGGTTGGTATACAGACGATAGCCCAATTTGGTAAAAGACTAAGCAAAGAGAAACAACAGTCCATCATCACTTTAAGACATGAAGTTCAGTCAGTCTGGAAAATCTCAAGAACTTTGAAAGTTTGTTCAAGTGCAGTCGCAAAAACCATCAAGCGCTATGATGAAACTGGCTCTGAGGACCGCCACAGGAAAGGAACACCCATTTACCTCTGCTGCAGAGGATAAGTTATTTAGAGTTACCAGCCTCAGAAATTGCAGCCCAAATAAATGCTTCACAGAGTTCAAGTAACAGACACATCTCAACATCAACTGTTCAGAGGAAACTGCGTGAATCTGGCCTTCATGATCGAATTGCTGCAAAGAAACCACTACTAAAGGACGAAGAAACACGAGAAATGGACATCAGACTGGTGGAAATCTGTCCTTTGGTCTGATGAGTCCAAATTGGAGAGTTGTGGTTCCAACTGCCGCGTCTTTGTGAGACACAAAGTAGGTGAACAGATGATATCCGCATGTGTGGTTCCCACCGTGAAGCATGGGGGAGGAGGTGTGATGGTGTGGGGGTGCTTTGCTGGTGACACTGTCAGTGATTTATTTAGAATTCAAGGCACACTTAACCAGCATGGCTACCACAGCATTCTGCAGCCAACAAGTGCTTAGCACAAGTGGGAACTCCTTCAAGACTGTTGGAAAAGCATTCCAGGTGAAAATGGTGTAGATAATGCAAAGTTGTCATCAAGGCAAAGGATGACTACTTTGAAGAATCTCAAATATAAAATATATTTTGATTTGTTTAACACTTTTTTGGTTACTACATGATTCCATATGTGTTATTTCATAGTTTTGATGCCTTCACTATTATTCTACAATATAGAAAATAGTACAAATAAAGAAAAACCCTTGAATGAGTATGTGTTTCCAAACTTTTGACTGGTACTGTATATAAAACATACTTTTGGTAGTGTCTGTGGACACCTGCTCATCGAACATTTGATTCCATTATCTTGGGCATTAATATGGAGTTGGTCCCCCCTTTGCAGCTATAACAGCCTCCACCCTTTTGGGAAGGCTTTCCAATAGATGTTGGAACATTGCTGCGGGCACTTGCTTCCATTCAGCCACACGAGTATTAGTGAGGTCGGGCACTGATGTTGGGCGATTAGGCCTGGCTCACAGTCGGCATTCCAATTCATCCTAAAGGTGTCCGATGGGGCTGAGGACAGGGCTTTGTGCAGGCCAGTCAAGGACACCCACACCGATCTCGACAAAACATTTCTGTATGGACCTTGATTTGTGCACTGGGGGATTGTCATGCTGAAACAGGAACGGGCCTTCCCCAAACTTTTGCCACAAAGTTGGAAGCACAGAATCGTCTAGAATGTCATTGTATGCTGTAGAATTAAGATTTCCCTTCACTGGAACTAAGGGGCCTAGCCCGAACCATGAAAAACAGCCCCAGACCATTATTCCTCCTCCACCAAACTTTACAGTTGGCACAATGCATTCGGGCAGGTAGTGTTCTCCTGGCATCCGCCAAACCCAGATTTGTCCTTTGGACTGCCAGATGGTGTGATTCATCACTCTAGAGAACGTGTTTCAACTGCTCCAGAGGCCAATGGTGGCGAGCTTTACACCACTCCAGCCAATGATTGGCATTGGGCGATCATAGGCTTGTGTGCAGCTGCTCGACCATGGAAATACATTTAATGAATCTCCTGATGAACAGTTATTGTGCTGATGTTGCTTCCGGAGGCAGTTTGGAACTCGGTAGTCAGTGTTGCAACCGAGGACAGGCGATTTTTACACGCTATGCGCTTCAGCACTCAGCGCTCCCGTTCTGTGAGCTTGTGTGGCGTACCACTTTGCGGCTGAGCCGTTGTTGCTCCTCGACTTTCCACTTCACAATAACAACACTTACAGTTGACCGGGGCAGCTCTAGCAGGGCTGAGATTGGAAGAACTGACTTGTTGGAAAGGTGGCATCCTATGACGGTGCCACGTTGAAAGTCACTGAGCACTTCAGTACGGGCCATTCTAGTGCCAATGTTTGTGTATGGCGATTGCATGGCTGTGTGCTTGGTTTTATAGACCTGTCAGCAACGGGTGTGGCTGAAATAGCCGAATCCACTAATTTGAAGGGTGACCACATACTGTTGGCCATGTTGTGTAGGACAATCACATTTTTGACTGCACTGGGTCTCTTAATAATCTGTGCTTTCTCTGATGCATTAGTTCCCTTTGATGACGTCATAAGCTATTTGTGTCAACGTAATCTTGCTGCTGGTATTGAGACATATTTAAAGGCCATTCATTCATGAATAGGACTGAGCCTGATGCTTCCGTGATGGAAAAGACTCAAACGCACACAGGTGCGTTGACGTGTGACACACTTTCATTTCTATGGCTTCAGAGGGAGAAAGAATTTTTGTGTGTGTGTGTGTGTGTGTGTGTGTTCACTTTACTTATGCTTAGGTAACCTAAAAACAGTGTGTTTGTGTGTCTGCCAGGTTAGGTTTTGTAGCATTTGTGTGTGTCCTCCTTCCTTGCCTTGACATTTAGCGCTGAGCCAGCAGAAGGGCAACCACCAGCAGGGTTACAGCAGAACATACGCACGCACACGCACACACACACACACACACACACACAAGCCTGAGTCTCAGCAGATATGACAGAGTGGACTGAGTCCCTTGTGAATCACAGGCACCCTGGCCAGACATCTCCTCTTAACTGCCTCATCCTCTCCCTGTGATAGACGCATACACACAGGCACGTCTCACACACACAAGCAAGCAAGTACGCACGTACATGCATAGACGACGTAGTGATTTCCAAGTAACCAATGATATTGTATCATCATATTATCATTGGACCATTGCTGATGATGATGCGGATGATGATGATAAAGACGATTTTAAATGGCGATGCTGATGATGATGGTGATGGTGAAGACGACAATAGTGGTGATGATGGTGATGATGGCGATAAAGACGATGGTGATGATGATAATGATGGTGATGATTATGATGATAAAGACGAGGTGATGATGATGAAAATGATGGTGATGGTGGTGATGATGATGATGATGACAAAGACAATGATGACGATGAAGACGATGGTGATGATGATAAAGACGATGATGATGATGGTGGTGACGATGGTGATGGTGGTGATGATGCTGATAGACGATGGTGATGGTGGTGATGATGATGATGATAAAGATGTTGGTGATGATGATGGTGATGATGTTGGTGATGATGATGATGATGATGATGATGATGACAAAGACAATGATGGTGATGAAGACGATGATGATGGTGATGATGATGACGATAGTGATGATGATGATAATGGTGATGTTGATGATGGTCGTGCCTGCTGGGCCTGGTGACTGGCAGCTGGTGGTGGGCAACATGTCGGCACGACCCCACGCCCCCAAATGGTGGGATGGTTCTGGAAAGACAGGGGAGTGAATCATGCCCCAAAGATATGACAGGCAGGGTGCAATGACCTGCCTCGTGCTTCAGAGCTCTGTGTGTGTGTGTGTGTGTGTGTGTGTGTGTGTGTGTGTGTGTGTGTGTGTGTGTGTGTGTGTGTGTGTGTGTGTGTGTGTGTGTGTGTGTGTGTGTGTGTGTGTGTGTGTGTGTGTGTGTGTGTATGTTGCATGCACTTTGCATTTGTGCGTTTCACACACCTGTTTCTGCCTAAACCTGTCTGTCCGTCCACCCTTCTGACTACAGTACTTGTCCTACTTACCTTGGGGTATGTAAGGTCTTAAACCTACATTATGCTATAATAAACATACTGTATGTAACAGTGACATGACTTAACAGCCACACGTGTTTGTCGAAACCAGGGCAATAACAGGAGTTATAATTACATAACCTCTAGAAAACAGCAACTCCTCCATCCCTCTCTCTTGTAGCTGTAGTACCTGTAACTGTAGTACCTGTAGCTTTAGTACCTGTAACTTTAGTATCTGTAGCTTTAGTACCTGTAACTGTAGTACCTGTAACTGTAGTACCTGTAACTGTAGTACCTGTAACTGTAGTACATGTAGCTGTAGTACCTGTAACTGTAGTATCTGTAGCTGTAGTACCTGTAGCTGTAGTACCTGTAGCTGTAGTACCTGTAGCTGTAGTACCTGTAACTGTAGTACATGTAGCTGTAGTACCTGTAACTGTAGTACCTGTAGCTGTAGTACCTGTAGCTGTAGTACCTGTAGCTGTAGTACCTGTAACTGTAGTACCTGTAACTGTAGTACATGTAGCTGTAGTACCTGTAACTGTAGTACCTGTAGCTGTAGTATCTGTAGCTGTAGTATCTGTAGCTGTAGTACCTGTAGCTGTAGTACATGTAGCTGTAGTACCTGTAACTGTAGTACATGTAGCTGTAGTACATGTAGCTGTAGTACCTGTAACTGTAGTACATGTAACTGTAGTACCTGTAGCTTTAGTACCTTTAACTGTAGTACCTGTAGCTGTAGTACCTGCAACTGTAATACATGTAGCTGTAGTACATGTAGCTATAGTACCTGTAACTGTAGTACATGTAGCTGTAGTACCTGTAACTGTAGTACATGTAGCTGTATTACCTGTAACTGTAGTTCCTGTAGCTGTAGTACCTGTAGCTGTAGTACCTGTAACTGTAGTACCTGTAACTTTAGTACCTGTAACTTTAGTATCTGTAACTGTTGTAGCTGTAGTACCCGTAACTGTAGTACCTGTAACTGTAGTACCTGTAGCTGTAGTACCTGTAACTGTAGTACCTGTAGCTGTAGTACCTGTAACTGTAGTACCTGTAGCTGTAGTACCTGTAGCTGTAGTACCTGTAACTGTAGTACATGTAGCTGTAGTACATGTAGCTGTAGTACCTGTAACTGTAGTACATGTAACTGTAGTACCTGTAGCTATAGTACCTGTAACTGTAGTACATGTAGCTGTAGTACCTGTAACTGTAGTACATGTAGCTATAGTACCTGTAACTGTAGTTCCTGTATCTGTAGTACCTGTAGCTGTAGTACCTGTAGCTGTAGTACCTGTAACTGTAGTACCTGTAACTTTAGTACCTGTAACTTTCGTATCTGTAACTGTTGTAGCTGTAGTACCTGTAACTGTAGTACCTGTAGCTGTAGTACCCATAACTGTAGTACACATAGCTGTAGTGCCTGTAACTGCAGTACCTGTAACTGTAGTACCTGTAGTACCTGTAACTTTAGTATCTGTAGCTGTAGTACCCGTAACTGTAGTACCTGTAACTGTAGTACCTGTAACTGTAGTACCTGTAGCTGTAGTACCCGTAACTGTAGTACCTTTAACTGTAGTACCTGTAACTGCAGTACCTGTAACTGTAGTACCTGTAGTACCTGTAACTGTAGTACCTGTAACTTTAGTATCTGTAACTGTTGTAGCTGTAGTACCTGTAACTGTAGTACTTGTAACTGTAGTACATGTAACTGTAGTACCTGTAGCTATAGTACCTGTAACTGTAGTACCTGTAGCTGTAGTACCTGTAACTATAGTACTTGTAGCTGTAGTACCCGTAACTGTAGTACCTGTAGCTGTAGTACATGTAGCTGTAGTACCTGTAACTGTAGTACATGTAGCTGTAGTACCTGTAACTGTAGCACCTGTAACTGTAGTACCTGTAACTGTAGTACCTGTAGCTTTAGTACCTGTAACTGTAGTACCTGTAGCTGTAGTACCTGTAACTGTAGTACATGTAGCTGTAGTAACTGTAGTACATGTAGCTTTAGTACCTGTAACTGTAGTACATGTAACTTTAGTATCTGTAACTGTTGTAGCTGTAGTACCTGTAACTGTAGTGCCTGTAACTGTAGTACCTGTAACTGTAGTAGCCGTAGCTGTAGTACCCGTAGCTGTAGTACCCGTAGCTGTAGCACCCGTAACTGTAGTACCTGTAACTGTAGTACCTGTAGCTCTAGTACCTGTAACTGTAGTACC
The DNA here is from genome assembly GCF_045791955.1 of Oncorhynchus clarkii lewisi. Lineage (NCBI taxonomy): Eukaryota > Metazoa > Chordata > Actinopteri > Salmoniformes > Salmonidae > Oncorhynchus > Oncorhynchus clarkii. The sequence goes on from NC_092170.1 coordinate 17,473,722, forward strand.
TGTAACTGTAGTACATGTAGCTGTAGTACCTGTAGCTTTAGTACCTGTAACTGTAGTACCCGTAACTGTAGTACCTGTAACTGTAGTACCCGTAGCTGTAGTTCCTGTAACTGTAGTACCTATAGTACCTGTAACTGTAGTACCCGTAGTACCTGTAGCTTTAGTACCTGTAACTGTAGTACCTGTAGTACCTGTAACTGTAGTACCTGTAGTACCTGTAACTGTAGTACCTGTAGCTTTAGTACCAGTAACTCTAGTACCTGTAGTACCTGTAACTGTAATACCTGTAGCTTTAGTACCTGTAGTACCTGTAACTGTAGTACCTGTAGCTTTAGTACCTGTAGTACCTGTAACTGTAGTACCTGTAGCTTTAGTACCTGTAGTACCTGTAACTGTAGTACCTGTAGTACCTGTAACTGTAGTACCTGCAGTACCTGTAACTGTAGTACCTGTAGCTTTAGTACCGGTAACTGTAGTAACTGTAGTACCTGTAACTGTAGTACCTGTGTTGTCCAGTAGGAGGAAGACCAATCCCAGGCCGCAGCTTCAGCCCTTCCCTTTAATCTGACGTTAGCCCCCTTATATATATATATATATATATAGAACCCTCTGTGGACAGGGTTCTACATTGAACCCAAAAGGGTTCTACCTGGAACCCAAAAGGGTTCTACCTGGAACCAAAAAGGGTTCTTTAAAGTGATCTCCTATGGGGACAGCCGAAGAACCATTTTAGTTTTTTTAAGTAACCCCCAGCCCCATATAACCCAAGCCACAATTGGCCATTAACTCTTCATCTCTGGTTTTCTGCTAGTCACAACTCTCCCTGACAGAGCCTCATGCTCCTGCCCTGACCTTTAGCTACATACCTCTGCACGTAGCAACCAGTACAAAGGGCACATGCACACAGCAGTCACACACACTCACTGTATACCACCCCCACCCACACCAACTCTCTCTCACACACACACACACACACACACACACACACACACACACACACACACACACACACACACACACACACACACACACACACGCTACTGCTGACACAGCCACCCTCACACAATCACATTCTATAAGCTGGATAACCCTGGGAGACCAGCTGAGTATTGTGGGATGGAGGTGAGAGTCCCACTCACAGATCAAATCAAATCAAAATCAAATTGTATTTGTCACATGCACCGAATACAACAGGGACAGCCTTACAGTGAAATGCTTCCTTACAAGCCCTTAACCAACAATAAAGTTTTAAGAAAAATAAGTGTTAAGAAAGTATTTACTAAAATAAACTGAAAAAAAAAATACAAAAAATACTAAATTTAAATAAAAAATAAGAAAAATAGAAAAATAACAAATAATTAATGAGCAACAATACAATTACAGTAGCGAGGTTATGTACAGGGGTTACTTGTACAAAGTCAATGTGCGGGGGCACAGGTTAGTCGAGGTAATTGAGGTAAAAGTACATGTAGGTAGAGGAAAAGTGACTATACATGGATAATAAACAGAGAGTAGCAGCAGCGTAAAAATGGGGGTGGGGACACTGCAAATAGTCCGGGTAGCCATTTGATTTGGGGGTAGAAGCTGTTAAGAAGCCTTTTGGACCTAGACTTGGCGCTCCGGTACCAGTTCAGAGCCTGATTTCAGACCTTCAGACCTCTCTGGACGCACAGGGAGAGGATCAAACAGAAATAGAAAAAGCAGAACAACAAACTCTGACACACACACACACACACATACACGCACACACACACACACACACACACACACACACACACACACACACACACACACACACATACACATACACACATACACACGCACATATACACACACGCACACATACACGCACACACACGCACACACACACACACGCACACACACACACACGCACACACACATACACTCACACACGCACACACACACGCACATACACTCACACACGCACACACACACACACACACACGCATACACACACACGCACACACACACGCACACACACATACACTCACACACACACACGCACACACACACACACACACACACACACTTCCCATGTGTTCCACTGTGCTGAAGGAACATTACCCCTACTACAGAGCTAGATTTCTCATGTATCGTCAGTGATGGAAAAAATACCCAATTGTCATACTTGAGTAAAAGTAAACATACTTATTAGAAAATGTGTAAAGTAAAAGTGAAAGTCACCCAGTAAAATACTACTTCAGTAAAAGGCTAAAAGTATTTGGTTTAGTTTGGGACTGATCCGTGTAAAGGGAGATTTTGAGTGAAAACCTTCCATTTTTTTGACCATATGACATTCTCCCAACCTTCTTTTGGATCATCCAAATGCTCTCTAGCAAACTTCAGACGGGCCTGGACATGTTCTGGATTTTTTTTTCTAATTTTGTCTGTCATAGTTGAAGTGTATCTATGATGAAAATTACAGGCCTCTCTCATCTTTTTAAGTGGGAGAACTTGCACAATTGGTGGCTGACTAAATACTTTTTTTGCCCCACTGTAAGTATCAAAAGTAAATGTAATTGCTAAAATATACTTGTTAAAAGTGAAAGTAAAAGTATAAATCATTTCAAATTCCTTATATTAAGCAAACCAGACAGCACCATTTTCTTGCTTTCTTATTTACGGATAGCCAGGGGCATACTCCAACAAACGGAGCATTTGTGTTTAGTGAGTCCGAGCAGATCAGAGGCAGTAGGGAGGACCAGGGATGTTCTCTTGATAAGTGCATGAATTTGTCAATTTTCCTGTCCTGCTAAGCATTCAAAATGTAACGAGTACTTTTGGGTTTCAGAGAAAAAGTACATTATTTTCTTTAGGAACGTGGTGAAGTAAAAGTAAAAGTTGTCAAAAATATCAATAATAAAGTAAAGTACAGATATCCCCAAAAACTACTTAAGTACTTTACACCACACGTCTATGGGACCCTTTGACCTACTCAGGTTGAGGAGGAAATAAATGGTCAGTTGTTCTTCAGATTCAGTGAACCAAGCACAGACTTCCGTTAGCTCCCCCAAGCCTACACTTTGGCTTTAGCTCAGTGGGTTTACACAGTCTTGTGGCATGCAGCTGCAGATAACTCAGGGTTCAAACCCAGTCAGTCACTTAAACATGAGCTCCCTCCCAGTGGTAGTGAATGGTACAGTATGAGGACTGGGAAATGTAGGGAACACCTACTGCGAACTCATTCAGCTCATGTATGGAGTCAATACAGCTAATCCCACTGTTTACTTAAAACAAGAGCTTGGACAGCCCACACACCATAAGCTCTACACAGACACACAAAACACACACATACACACACACACACACACACACACAGAAATAGGTTATTTGGTTTAAAAGTAGCCTGGGAATGCATATCGCCCTGGTTCATACACTAACATGCAAAACAATATACAATTCATTACACACACAGTTAATAAAACATTCCAATAAAGAAAGCAGACAAATAACACAATTCCAAATCTCTTAGCAGATTCAATTCAATACCTCTGCTCTTCATCATGATCAAATTGAGTTATGATATAATGACGGTGACCTTTAGTGCAAACCTTACTGGGATGTGAGAGGGAGGAGGAAGGGTATTGAGTGTGATTGAAATGAGCAATATCTTCAATCCTAATCTGGTGTCATCCCAGGTCTGTGGATTAGAGGGGGAGAGGAGGGCATACTGTAGAACACGTCTGACCTCAATACATTTAACTTTAAACCGGTGGGCCTCGACAATGCAGACACACCTCTTACTGTAACATCACCTGGGTTACCTTCAGCAGGAGCAAACGAGACAAAATGTTTTGAAACGTGAAACAAAAATCAGCATTTTTATTGAGTTCCCCTTCTGTTAAAATGTTCTCCTACCAGTTCATGCCTACCTATAACCTCAACTTGTTAAAGCAGGCCATATTTTAAACTAAACTCACTGAACTCTATCTCGCTTGAGGAGGGGGTGGCTTTTAAAACAGCGTAATTTCCAACCCTATAAGGAAATCCATTGAAATGCTAAGACATTTGCACCAAGAAGCCGGCAGCATGCTCTGGTCTCTGGTAGGAGATTGCTCTGTCTGCTCTAATTTCTTGCATGTGGCCTGCCGGGAGACCACGAGGCTGCGTTCAGCAGTAGCATGCAGCGTTTCTCTCTTTAAGCAGCTATTGACTGTTTCCTCAAGTACGCACGAGGCACAAACACGCACGCACACAATGTGTGAGGCACATACTCATATGCGCATTATACACATGCACTACACACATCCCAATGAGGCCCTTGCTGCTGGATGAAATCAAAGGCCAGCCTGTTCTCACGTGGGCCCTGCATGTGGCACACACGCTCATGCAGGCAAACACACACACACACATGCACACATACATTTACAACACATTGCTATTGTCAGAGGAATGAGGAACATTATCGTCCACAGTCATTAGGGACTTGTTTGTCCAAGTCCAGAAGTTTCACCTTTGTGATTGTCCAACAGTAAATCAGTGTCTGTGTGTGTGTATAATGTAATTATGTACAGTACCAGTCAAAGTTTGGACACACCTACTTATTCAAGGGGTTGTCTTTATTTTTACTATTTTCTACAATGTAGAATGAAAGTGAAGACAACAAAGCTATGAAATAACACATACGGAATCATGTAGTAACCAAAAAGTGTTAAACAAATCAATATATATTTTAGATTTTAAATTCTTCTAAGTAACCACCCTTTGCTTTGAGGACAGCTTTGCACACTCTTGGCATTCTCTCAACCGGCTTCACCTGGAATGCTTTTCCAACAGTCTTGAAGGACTTCCCACATATGCTGAGCACTTGTTGGCTGCTTTTCCTTCACTCTGCGGTCCAACTCATCCCAAACCACCTCAATTGGGTTGAGGTTGGGTGATTGTGGAGGCCAGGTCATCTGATGCAGCACTCCATCACTCTCCTTATTGGTCAAATAGCCCTTACACAGCCTGGAGGTGTGTTGGGTCATTGTCCTGTTGAAAAACAAATGATAGTCCCACTAAGCGCAAACCAGATGGGATGGCGTATCGCTGCGGAATGGTGTGGTAGCCATGCTGGTTAAGTGTGCCTTCAATTCTAAATAAATCACTGACAGTGTCACCAGCAAATCATCACCCCCCCCACTATCACACCTCCTACATGCTTCATGGTGGGAGCCACACATGCAGAGATCATCCGTTCACCTACACTTTAGTCACGATGAAGCATGGTTCCCACTATGACAATAGTATTGTTTTCTAACTTGTTTTCATTTGTGTAGCATTTATTTAACAGCCTCTCTTTTACTCTCTCTCTGTCTCTCTGTCTCTCTGTCTCAGTCCCATATGAAGGTTGTTGCCATGTCACTACTTCAGTACATGTTGTTCTGTACTCTGTCCTGGGCTGGCTGGCCCACAGCACAGAAACAGGAATCAAACATGATACCCCTACCACACAGGCTTGACTGCAGATCACGTTTCACATACAGTACAGTGTCCGTGAGTGTGTGTGTGTGTGTGTGTGTGTGTGTGTGTGTGTGTGTGTGGGGGGGGGGGGGGGGTCTGTCTGTGTTTCTGTCTGTCTGTGTATATTGGCGAGCTATAGGTACCGAAGCAGTAAAAAGCGTGTCTGGGAAAGTGTTTTATTTTTTAAATTTACATTCGTTAACTTTTTTGTAAAGTGTGTTGCACTTTAAATAAAATGTGACTTGACTTGTGAGATCAACACCCTGTGTTTGGTATTAAGAACCAAGTGTGAATATAAGCAACAGTGGCTGAGACATAAACACATAAGCACTTGCTATCCATTTGGCCCCCCCCCCCGCTCTCTCTTTCTTTCTTTCTTTCTCTCTTTCTCTCCTTTCTACTTCCCTCTCTCTCGCTTTCTCTCTCTTTATCTCTCTATTTCTCTCTTATGCAGGATTAAGTTGTCAGGTTCCATTGAACTCTCAGTACCCTCGACCACACAAAACCTTCTAAAGGTACTTAGGTACTACAGTTATTTATAACTAAGTGTTGTGTAACCCTCTGCTTTCAATGTACCTAACCACCCATAGATAGTATCTGAGTGGACACACTGTCATGGTTACTTGGACACAGTGTGTGTGTGTGTGTGTGTGTGTGTGTGTGTGTGTGTGTGTGTGTGTGTGTGTGTGCATGTGCAGATGAATTATTTGGTAAATGTACTATGATTTAGGGCTCTATTCAAGCTGTATAGAGGAAACTCTGTGTTACAGCGTTATTGAAATTTATAGGCGATGTCCCTACATTCACGGTAAACAATGCAGATATCGGCTCAGGAGGAACTTACCTTTACATTTTTAAGGGCTCGATTCAATCTGATCTGCTTTAGCCCACAGAAAAGCAGCTTGTTTACAAGTTTTCAATTATTATCATTTCTCTATAGCCTACACTTTCTCATTCTGATCTTCTAACGTCAGTGGGACGGGTGTGGCATCATGACAATGATCACAAGAGCAGCTGCTCACCAATTTGAGTGCTCCAATGCAGTTACACCTCTGACGCCACCAAAACATCACCTATGCGAGTGTCGGCTATCGCCAGTTAATCCAGGCCTAAATTGTAGATTCAAATAAAGTATTTAATATGTATGTATGTCCTGGTAAGCTGGAGGTACACCTAAGGACTGTGTGTCTTGGAGAGAGAGAGAGAGAGTGTGTGTGTGTGTGTGTGTGTGTGTGTGTGTGTGTGTGTGTGTGTGTGTGGCTGTCATGTCCCTTTAACGAGATTGTCTGGTCGCTGATGTGCGTCGGTCTGCCCTGGTCAGACTTTCCTTTCCGAGGAATTACGCAACAAGCATTCTGTGGACCCGAGGGGGAAATCGTCTAGGTGACGGCAAGTCCTCCTCTAACGTCACAGCCCAGGATTAACCACGGCAACCAGTCAGTAGATTAAAGATACACAATACCTCTGTCTCCTTCTATTACCTCTCCTACTCCTCTATCCCATTCTCTCTCTCTCTTTAACTCTCACTTCCTTGGTCACCCTATTTCTCTCCCTACAGCCCACCTATAGAGAAGTCTGGGGGATGTCTATATCTTACACTGCAGGGCTTGGGCCCAGGGCCTGGGTGCAATGTGTAACACACATAATGGCCTGGATTGCCTGGCTGCCTGCTGGCTGGGGCCTCATTGAAATGGGAGGCTTGTCAGGGGCTGGGGCACAGTGGTGGGTGGGTGTGCATACTACATAGGTTCTCTCTCTTTCTTTCTTGGTCTTTCTCTCTTTCCCTGGGTCCTGGTCTCTGTATCACATTCACTCTTTCTTTCTCTCTTCTTCTATTGGTTTCTGCTATATCACCATGGGCACACTCTACACGTTGTGCTGTACCCTCTCCCCTATATCACCCCTCTCTCTCTCTCTCTCTCTCTCTCTCTCTCTCTCTCTCTCTCTCTCTGGCTAGCATCAGTCTCCTTACCACGTGGGTTGGTTTTTCCAGGGCCACCCGATAAAGTCAGCATTAGAGAAGAGAAGGAGGGGGGAGGGAGCAGCAGTAGCCAGGGTGTCCAAACATGGAAACTGAGACATACAGTACGGGGGAGGAGGGGCCACACTTTTCCACTTCCCTCTAAATCACACATTAACACATACAGTACCAGTCAAAAGTTTGGACACACCTACTCATTCAAGGGTTTTTCTTTATTTGACTATTTTCTACATTGTAAAATAATAGTGAAGACATCAAAACTATGAAATAACTAATATGGAATCATGTAGTAACCAAAAAAGTGTAAACAAATCAACATACAATATATTTTATATTTCAAATTGTTCAACGTAGCCACTCTTTGCCTTGACGACAGCTTTGCACACTCTTGGTATTCTCTCAACCAGCTTCATAGGGTAGTCACCTGGAATGCATTTCAATTAACAGGTGTGCCCTATTAAAAGTTCATTTGTGGAATTTCTTGCCTTCATAATGTGTTTGAGCCAATCAGTTGTGTTGTGACAAGGTAGGGGTGGTACACAGTAGGTAGCCCTATTTGGTAAAAGTCCATATTATGGCAAAAACAGCTCAAATAAGCAAAGAGAAACAACAATCCATCATTACTTTAAGACATGAAGGTCATTCAATCCGGAAAATGTCAAGAACAAGTTTCTTTTAAGTGCATTCGCAAAAACTATCAAGCGCTATGATGAAACTGGCCCTCATGAAGACCACCACAGGAAAGGAACACCTAGAGTTACCTCTGCTGCAGAGGATAAGTTCCATAGAGTTACCAGCCTCAGAAATTGCAGCCCAAATAAATGCTTCACAGAATTCAAGTAACAGACACATCTCAACATAAACTGTTCAGAGGAGACTGTGTGAATCAGGCCTTCGTGGTCAAATTGCTGCAAAGAATCCACTACTAAAGGACACCAATAAGACAAAGAGACTTGCTTGGGCCAAGAAACATGAGCAATGGACATTAGACCAGTGGAAATCTGTCCTTTGGTCTGATGAGTCCAACTCTGAGATTTTCGGTTCCAAATGCCATGTCTTTGTGAGACAAAGTTGTCACGACTTCCGGCGAAGTCGGTCCCTCGCCTTGTTCGGGCGGCGTTCGGTGGTCGGCATCGCTGGCCTTCTAGCCATTGCCGATCCACTTTTCATTTTCCATTTGTTTTGTCTTGTCTTCCCACACACCTGGGTCCAATTCCATAATTACGTGTTGTGTTTTTAACCCTCTGTTTCCCCCATGTCCTTGTCGTGCGAAGGGTTTTTGTCCCATTGTATATATTTATTGTTTTGTTCACAGTGATTTTTACGATTAAACTGCGCCGTTGTAACACAGTCTTTGCTCTCCTGCGCCTGACTTCTCTGCCGCCAGTACGCACTCCTTACAGAATTCCGGACCAGGACATGGGGGAAACAGAGGGTTAAATACACAACATGTAATTATGGAATTGGAACTGGGTGTGTGAGAAGACAAGACAAAACAAATGGAAAATGAAAGGTGGATCGGCGATGGCTAGAAGGCCGGCGACGCCGACCGCCGAATGTTGCCCAACAAGGAGAGGGACCGACTTCGGCGGAAGTCGTGACAAAAGTGTAGGTGAACGGATGATCTCTGCATGTGTGGTTCCCACCATGAAGCATGGAGGAGGAGATGTGATGGTGTGGGGATCCTTTGCTGGTGACGCTGTCAGTGCTTTATTTAGAATTCAAGGCACATTAACCAGCATGGCTACCACAGCATTCTGCAGTGATACGCCATCCATCTGGTTTGGGCTTAGTGGGACTATCATTTGTTTTTCAACAGGACAATGACCCAACACACCTCCAGGCTGTGTAAGGGCTATTTGACCAAGAAGGAGAGTGAAGGAGTGCTGCATCAGATGACCTGGACTCCACAGTCACCCGACCTCAACCCAATTCAGATGGTTTGAAATGAGTTGGACCGCAGAGTGAAGGAAAAGCAGCCAACAAGTGCTCAGCATATGTGGGAAGTCCTTCAAGACTGTTGGAAAAGCATTCCAGGTGAAGCTGGTTCAGAGAATGACACACAGCTGTACATTTCAATGAAACATGGTGAAGCCCCAAAATTGCCCTCGCTAGAAGCATGTGTTTCAGACATAAGGAAGTGGATGGCTGCAAACTTTCTACTTTTAAACTCGGACAAAACAGAGATACTTGTTGTAGGGCCCAAGAAACAAAGAGATCTTCTGTTGAATCTAACAATTAATCTTAATGGTTGTACAGTCGTTTCAAATAAAACTGTGAAGGACCTCGGCGTTACTCTGGACCCTGATCTCTCTTTTGACGAACATATCAAGACTGTTTCAAGGACAGCTTTTTTCCATCTACGTAACATTGCAAAAATCAGAAACTTTCTGTCCAAAAATTATGCAGAAAAATGTATCCATGCTTTTGTTACTTCTAGGTTAGACTACTGCAATGCTCTACTTTCCAGCTACCCGGTTACAGAACTAAATAAACTTCAGTTAGTGCTAAATACGGCTGCTAGAATCTTGACTAGAACCAAAACATTTTATCATATTACTCCAGTGCTAGCCTCCCTACACTGGCTTCCTGTCAAGGCAAGGGCTGATTTCAAGGTTTTACTGCTAACCTACAAAGCATTACATGGGCTTGCTCCTACCTATCTCTCTGAGTTGGTCCTGCCGTACATACCTACACGTACGCTACGGTCACAAGACGCAGGCCTCCTAATTGACCCTAGAATTTCTAAGCAAACAGCTGGAGGCAGGGCTTTCTCCTATAGAGCTCAATTTTTATGGAATGGTCTGCCCACCCATGTCAGAGAAGCAAACTCAGTCTCAACCTTTAAGTCTTTACTGAAGACTCACCTCTTCAGTGGGTCATATGATTGAGTGTAGTCTGGCCCAGGAGTGTGAAGGTGAACGGAAAGGCTCTGGAGCAACGAACCGCCCTTGCTGTCTCCGCCTGGCCCGTTCCCCTCTTTCCACTGGGATTCTCTGCCTCTAACCCTATTACAGGGGCTGAGTCACTGGCTTACTGGTGCTCTTTCATGCCGTCCCTAGGAGGGGTGCGTCACTTGAGTGGGTTGAGTCACTGATGTGATCTTCCTGTCTGGGTTGGCGCTCCCCCTTGGGTTGTGCCGTGGCGGAGATCTTTGTGGACTATACTCAGCCTTGTCTCAGGATGGTAAGTTGGTGGTTGAAGATGTCCCTCTAGTGGTGTGGGGGCTGTGCTTTGGCAAAGTGGGTGGGGTTATATCCTTCCTGTTTGGCCCTGTCCGGGGGTATCATCGGATGGGGCCACAGTGTCTCCTGACCCCTCCTGTCTCAGCCTCCAGTATTTATGCTGCAGTAGTTTATGTGTCGGGGGGCTAGGGTCAGCTTGTTATATCTGGAGTACTTCTCCTGTCTTATCCGGTGTCCTGTGTGAATTTAAGTATGCTCTCTCTAATTCTCTCTTTCTCTCTTTCTTTCTCTCTCTCGGAGGACCTGAGCCCTAGGACCATGCCTCAGGACTACCTGGCATGATGACTCCTTGCTGTCCCCAGTCCACCTGGCCGTGCTGCTGCTCCAGTTTCAACTGTTCTGCCTGTGATTATTATTATTTGACCATGCTGGTCATTTATGAACATTTGAACATCTTGGCCATGTTCTGTTATAATCTCCACCCGGCACATCCAGAAGAGGACTGGCCACCCCTTATAGCCTGGTTCCTCTCTAGGTTTCTTCCTAGGTTTTGGCATTTCTAGGGAGTTTTTCCTAGCCACCGTGCTTCTACACCTGCATTGCTTGCTGTTTGGGGTTTTAGGCTGGGTTTCTGTACAGCACTTTAAGATATCAGCTGATGTACTAAGGTCTATATAAATACAGTGCCTTGCGAAAGTATTCGGCCCCCTTGAACTTTGCGACCTTTTGCCACATTTCAGGCTTCAAACATAAAGATATAAAACTGTATTTTTTTGTGAAGAATCAACAACAAGTGGGACACAATCATGAAGTGGAACGACATTTATTGGATATTTAAAACTTTTTTAACAAATCAAAAACTGAAAAATTGGGCGTGCAAAATTATTCAGCCCCCTTAAGTTAATACTTTGTAGCGCAACCTTTTGCTGCGATTACAGCTGTAAGTCGCTTGGGGTATGTCTCTATCAGTTTTGCACATCGAGAGACTGAAATGTTTTCCCATTCCTCCTTGCAAAACAGCTCGAGCTCAGTGAGGTTGGATGGAGAGCATTTGTGAACAGCAGTTTTCAGTTTTCAGAAAAGCAGGCCCAAACCATGATGCTGCCACCACCATGTTTGACAGTGGGGATGGTGTGTTCAGGGTGATGACCTGTGTTGCTTTTACGCCAAACATAACGTCTTGCATTGTTGCCAAAAAGTTCAATTTTGGTTTCATCTGACCAGAGCACCTTCTTCCACATGTTTGGTGTGTCTCCCAGGTGGCTTGTGGCAAACTTTAAACAACACTTTTTATGGATATCTTTAAGAAATGGCTTTCTTCTTGCCACTCTTCCATAAAGGCCAGATTTGTGCAATATACGACTGATTGTTGTCCTATGGACAGAGTCTCCCACCTCAGCTGTAGATCTCTGCAGTTCATCCAGAGTGATCATGGGCCTCTTGGCTGCATCTCTGATCAGTCTTCTCCTTGTATGAGCTGAAAGTTTAGAGGGACGGCCAGGTCTTGGTAGATTTGCAGTGGTCTGATACTCCTTCCATTTCAATATTATCGCTTGCACAGTGCTCCTTGGGATGTTTAAAGCTTGGGAAATATTTTTGTATCCAAATCCGGCTTTAAACTTCTTCACAACAGTATCTCGGACCTGCCTGGTGTGTTCCTTGTTCTTCATGATGCTCTCTGCGCTTTTGACGGACCTCTGAGACTATCACAGTGCAGGTGCATTTATACGGAGACTTGATTACGCACAGGTGGATTATATTTATCATCATTAGTCATTTAGGTCAACATTGGATCATTCAGAGATCCTCACTGAACTTCTGGAGAGAGTTTGCTGCACTGAAAGGGGGGCTGAATAATTTTGCACGCCCAATTTTTCAGTTTTTGATTTGTTAAAAAAGTTTGAAATATCCAATAAACGTCGTTCCACTTCATGATTGTGTCCCACTTGTTGTTGATTCTTCACAAAAAAATACAGTTTTATATCTTTATGTTTGAAGCCTGAAATGTGGCAAAAGGTCGCAAAGTTCAAGGGGTCCGAATACTTTCGCAAGGCTGATTTGATTTGATTTGAGAATGCCAAGAGTGTTTAAAGCTGTCTTCAAGGCAAAGGGTGGCTACTTTGAAGAATCTCAAATATATTTTAATTTGTTTAACATTTTTTTGGTAGGTGTGAAAAAGCTTTTGACTGGTATTGTACATATAGATTATTGCGCAATTTCTCTGTTATACGGTGGGCAAAGGCCGGCCCCCTAACAAGGCGATAAGCTGAGCTGAGGTCACGCAAACTCCAATTCAAAGAAAAACGCAGGATCAACAAAGTGACTTGCTCTAACTCTGTCATCAGTTAGACAGCCAAGACCATGGATCGTAAACAATTAAAAAGAGCCTATAAAAGTAGAAAGAGCCCATTCTATATTGTCATTCTGATTGTCTGGGTTTGGCTCCACAGTGGGTGGCCTTGGCTGCCAAATGTGTACAGCACAGGCTTCCAGTTATATCTGAATAAAGAGAGATAAGAAAAATCAAGAAAATATCATAAAATGTATTGTTAGTATTACCTCTTCTCTATTTGAGTCAGATGAACAGAGTAATTCTAATTATTTGGGATGTATCCCACCTTCCCTATCTCCTGCTTAAAGAGTGTTTCCACTAGAAGCCACAAAGTCAAAATTGGCTATAAAAATGTGCTTTTTGGTGTTGATTTCAGGTTGGGGTTAGGCATAAGGTTAGCAGTGTGGTTAAGGTTAGGGTTAGGTTTAAAATCAACTAAGAACAGAAATTGTAGAAATTATGTACGGAATTACAACTTTGTGGCTGTGTTAAGTAGTGATGACCCTTAAAGAGAGAAAGCCATAAGCTTTCCCAGACACAGTCCTTAAGTGGCCTGCCTTCTGTGAGGGGACACAGGGCCCTGCTGGTCCCCCTTGGTAAAGGTCAGGGTGCATTGTGGTAACGTGCTAGGTCAGGCTGGGGTTAGGTCAGGTTGGGGTTAGGTTGCACACCGGCAGCGTTTTTGTCTCCATCCCGTCAGCCGGTGGGTAATCCTAACCCTAAGCAGCTTTCACAGACGATTTCACCAGGCTAGGGGGAATTTAGGAAAGGTTTGTAAACCTCTTCAGAGCAAAGCCAGGCTTGGCTTCTGGATGGCAGTGGAACCTCTTCCTCCTTTTCTTTCCGTGGTTGCTTGAGAAGACCAATGATGACTCATTGTGCAGTTCCCCTCCTCTTCTTCCTCCTTCCTTCCCAATGGGTTTCAGTATGGATGGATGGAGGCATTGAGGAGAAGTGGTGTGTGTGTGTGTGTGTACACACACATTAGTTCCCTTCTCGTCCATTACCTCTTATTAACTAATAGGGTCCACAGACTAACAGTGACAGTGACATTCATTCTAGGAACAGGAGAGGGAGAGATTAGGTCATCCTGTGTTATGAGTATCCATTGAGGTCTCAACATAATCATGTAATCATACTCATTTCCCAGAGGAAAAAAAAGCTTTGCTTTCCTCCCAATTGCATTGGGATTGAGCGACCTTGGCTATGTGCACATACACACACTCACTCAAGCAAGCATGCAGACACACACACACACACACACACTCTATACCTCTAGCCTTGGCTAAGAATGCCTGAGATTGCTGTGACCTTCCGGTAGGGTCAGTTTTAGAGTCTGCTGACCTGTCACCTATAAGATAATCTTCCAGTGACCTGGGGTCACCCTTGTGTGTGTGTGTGTGTGTGTGTGTGTGTGTGTGTGTGTGTGTGTGTGTGTGTGTGTGTGTGTGTGTGTGTGAGTGTGTGTGTGAGTGTGTGTGTGTGAGTGAGTGAGTGAGACACCCTGCTAATGGAACTACAGTATGTCAACATGTCCCAGTGAGTTAGCTGGTGTGTTGCAGATTCCAAAGGGCAGGCACTGCCATTCAAATAGGTCAGAACTTCCAGAGGTAGCATTATGCCTGGGAAACTACCGGGCAGTTACTCATTACCTTTTCCAGTCTAGTACTGTAAGCAGGGTTCAAATACATGTGTATTTGATCATTTGTGTGTATTTGATCACTACCGGGCATTCACTTATTTTATGTGAATTTATGTGTTTTTAAATAATGTGGCCCAAAGAAACCACTTCTTTTGGAAGTATTTAAACATATTTTCAAATATTTTCCTATAATTATCCTACTATTTGAAAGTATGGGCATTTGGTAGGATACTCTAAGCGTATTTGTTATAGTGAAGAGATATATCTACTCACAGTTCAAATAATACAAACACAAAGAACAATGTTTTCTCTCTGTGCAATTCCATTTATTATCAAAATGAACACAGTCCAAGTGACATACAGTGGAATTATGTAGCATACCTTATTATACATAGCGTTTTATAGCATATCAAAACACATACCGTACACTTGCAGATCTCAAGCGTCCATAGTTTAAATGCATGGTTAAGTGTTGGTGTGCTTTGTGACTATAGCTAACTGACCGTGCTTTGTGTGGTCAGGCTGGGAAGGATGACATGAGGGTGTGGGGTAACCTCTGTCCTGTCACGTCTCTCTACTGGCTGGTTCCCTCTCTCCCTCCATCTGTCTGACTACCTCTGTCTCGCTCTCCCTCTCTCTGTGTACCCCTCCTTATCTCTCTCTCTCTTTATCCAGTTAGCAGATGAAGTGACTCTAGGGCGGGTAAGGGTGTCCAAGGACAGGGGCACTTCTGAGAGGGCATAGGTGGGGTACAGCTCAGAGAGGATACGCGCACACACACACACACACACACACACACACACACACACACACACACACACACACACACACACACACACACACACACACACACACACACACACACACACACACACACACACACAGAGTCCCTAACAGACACACCTGCCACATGTATCCTTGTCAGGTGGAGCAGACCACAGCAGAGCAGCCAGGATTATGTGTATGTCTTTAAGTCGAGCCAGTGAGCCTCGGCTCGGCGCCCCCCCCCGCAATCTCTTAATGCACTCGCAGGCCGATTGCCTCAGAGCGGATCAGGTTGGAGACCTTGGCCTGTGACCTGACACACCCAAACAAACAACGGGAGACACACACACACACACACACAAACACACAGAGGGATACACACACACAAACAGAGACCCACACACACACACACACAGACATACTACTCTCTAGGTCACAGCTCTGCCCTGACAGCAGTGCTTCTGTTCCAAGCTCAGAGGGGACTGGCAGTGCTTGCCAGAGAGGATCAACTTGTGAGAGTGGGATAATTCTGTCTGAGGGATGTGTGTGTGTGTGTCGCTCTGTCTTTGTGTGTTTGTATATATGTGTGTTTGTGTGTGTGTGTTTGTCTCTACCTCAATGTGTGTGTGTGTGTGTGTGTGTGTGTGTGTGTGTGTGTGTGTGTGTGTGTGTGTGTGTGTGTGTGTGTGTGTGTGTGTGTGTGTGTGTGTGTTTTAAGATGCTAGACAGAAGAGCAAGGAAGAGGAGCGTGACAAGACAACAAGATAAGGAGACACTATCAAAGAGATAACAGTACGAAACAAAAAGCTAGCCTACCAACAGCCCAAAAACAGAGACGGATAAGTTAGACAACAGAGAGAAAATGCATGGAAAGAAGGGGGGAAAGATAGGAAGGGCTGCTCGTTTTCCAGCTCTTGGCTCCACATGTTCCTAGACTGTAGCGGCCGGGGCATCTGGAACATTCTCTACATTTTGTTCTCATCTGGAGGGGAAGGTTTTGAGAGGGCCACGCTCTCATATCCTGTTCTTGCCAATGCCGACACCGCCCTTGAAGTCAGATTTATGGCATGCTGAGGGTCAGGCGCTGGGATGTAGTGTGTGTGTGGGTGTGGACGTGTTTAACAGAAGTCCCCACAAGAATTGTAAACAAACAAAAATGTGACCAACTGTGGATATTTTGTTAGTCCCCACAAGTTCAAATGCTATTTCTAAGGGGTTTATGATTAAGGTTAGAATTAGTGTTAGGGCTAGAATTACGTTAAGGCTTACGGTTAGGAGCTAAGGTTAGTTTTAGGGTTAGAGTTAAGGTTCGGTTTTTGGGTTACGGGTAGGGTTAGGGATTAGGGAAAATAGAACTTTGAATGGGACTGAATTGTGTATCCCCACAAGGTTAGCCGTACAAGATTGTGTGTGCATGTGGGTGTGTGTGACACAGAGAGAGAGAAAGAGGTCAGAGAGAGAGACAGAGACAGAGACAGAGAAAGAGAGGACAGAGAAAAGGAGAACAGAGGGAGAGAGAAAGGAAACTCATCACTCATTGGCAGCGCCTCCAGACTCATTAATAAACAGAAACACATGTCCGAACACTGGGCCCTGCTCCAGAGAACACACACACACACAACAGTTTGGAACAAAGCCACACTTCTCCTTTTACTAGCATGTCAGGAGGCTGTTTTTGTCATGCTGTTTGTTGTCTGTCCTTGCCTTGTTCTCCCTCCCTCCTTCTTTCCCTTTCATCCATCATTCTATCCTCCTAAACTTCCCTCAATCTATCCTCTTGACCTTCCCTCAATCTATCCTCTTGACCTTCCCTCCATCTATCCTCCTAACCTTCCCTCCCTCCATCTATCCTCCTAACCTTCCCTCAATCTATCCTCCTAACCTTCCCTCCATCTATCCTCTTGATCATCCCTCCATCTATCCTCCTAACCTTCCCTCCATCTATCCTCCTAACCTTCCCTCCCTCCATCTATCCTCCTAACCTTCTCTCCATCTATCCTCTTGATCGTCCCTCCATCTATCCTCCTAACTGTCCCTTCATCTATCCTCTTGATCGTCCCTCCATCTATCCTCCTAACCGTCCCTCCATCTATCCTCTTGATCGTCCCTCCATCTATCCTCCTAAACTCTTTTGTTGTCCTCTTTGCCTCCATCTATCCTCCTATCCTTCTCTCTTTCCCAAATCTATCATACTGTATCGTTCTTCCCTCCATCAATCATCCTATGTTTTTACATACTTCTAGCTTTTGAGTAGCCAGTCCATCTACCTTCCTATCCTTCTACTTTTTCTTGGTTTTGAGTAGCATAAGAAATTAACCTAGAGATGTTTTTTTCTGAAATACAATGCAGCACCCATGATGCCCGGCCATGCAGCTTCAACCCATAAAAGGGCAGCAGGCGGGTCCTGGCTGTGGTGTGGAATGTTGGCTGACTCCGCATGTACAGTAGCATCAATGTGCAGTCGTCTCTGTTAATGCCTGAGTAGAATACAGCGGCCATTTGTGGGGGCAGTTGATGCTGATTGTTTGATACAAAATATCTCACACTGTACATGAAAGCATAGATACAACTCTGTTGAGTAAACATAGATAAAGCTAAATACAACATACTGTAAATAGAGCAAAATACAGCACACATACAGTAAAATCTTCAGTAAGCATACTTCAAGTAAGTGTACTTCCTACTTCGTGATCATACTTCATATTTAATAAGCAAACTTCATACTTAGTAAACATACTTCATAGTTTGTAAGTCTTTTTCATACTTCCTACTTAATGAAAACATTACATTTGAGTGCAGTGGGTTCATGTGTTCTTAACTGAGACCTATTGCATCATAACAGATGTCTTGGATAGCTAGCTATTCTGTTTTAGCCATAGGCTTCATGTATGCTGTGTTTACCTCTAAACATGCTGTACACTGCTACCATTGACAGGTTGCTATATGGATCATCTGGATGGAGAATTCACTGATCCCATGCATGGCATCTGGACACACACACACACACACATATTTCTCGAAGGCGTCTGTTGGTCTTTTGTGTGGGATGCAGGAAAGAGCTAACCACAACAGTTCTTCAGCTGGCAGCTTTAGTTGGTACACAATGACATAAAGCTTGCCAGTGAAGAACTGCTGTGGGTCAGCCAGTGAGCATCCACGCAACATGTACGAAAATACACACTTATAAACACACACAACTGCTGTGGGTCAGCCAGTGAGCACCCACGCAACATGTACGAAAATACACACTTATAAACACACACAACAGATGTGGGTCAGCCAGTGAGCACCCACGCAACATGTACAAAAACACACATATAAACACACACAACAGATGTGGGTCAGCCAGTGAGCACCCACGCAACATGTACAAAAACACACATATAAACACACACAACTGCTGTGGGTCAGCCAGTGAGCACCCACGCAACATGTACAAAAATACACTCATATAAACACACACAACAGATGCACACACACATTAGGCTACATCTTCTGTCTCTTTGGCCATCAGGGTGGGCAGTGGAATCTGTAGAGAGAGAAAGAAGGTAGGGTGGAGAGAGAGAGGGGCACATTAGAATATATGTCTGACAGACTGGTGCTAAAATGCAATATTCAGTACGATATATGCTATCCTAAGGGAATACATGTGAAAGACTGAAAACCAAATAGCCTGTATTCATTTGAGATGATGTGTACATATGTGAGCTGTGCAGTCATGTGCTTTCTCACTTGAGCTAGCCCACGTCAGCTGACCCAGCTCTCCATAAGCTGCCTTAATGCAACACAGATACTGGAGCTGGATGCTTAGCCTCTGGTCAAGGGACTGGAACTTTCTGATGCTTGCACACTAGTGTTATATGGCAAGCTTTATACTGTAGCATTTACAAATGAGAGAGAATAAGATGCCCACCCAAAATGGCATCCTTTTCCCTATATAGTGCACTACTTTTGTCTGGGTCACGGTCAAAAGTAGTGCACTGCATAGGGAATATGGTGCCATTTCAGTCGACACAGAGTTTGTCATTGTTTTAGGCACTACTGTCCCCTCAGGTCTTCAACTGTTTCTCCAACAAACTATCAAACCATTGCTGTTTTTGTACCAGAGTTGAAAAATTGAAAAATATTAGCGTGTCATCAAAGGACAGAAATATTCACTTTAATTCTTGTCAGATTAATCCGAATGAACTGCCAGGAGGGCTGTGAAACCTTCAAGAGATTCTCGTTACAACACATTATCATTCATGATAAAGAATGAAGCTTAGCTGTGCTGCGTTTTTTAGCCTTAGCCTAGTCAAAAAGTGTTAAGTCATCTACAATGCTAAAACAACTCTTATACTTGACTGTCCCATCTATGTTGATTTTCTATTGTTATAAATAACTTATGTCCTTTGGGAAAAACCCATAAAACAACCAAGAAACACCCAGAGAACAACCAAATGTAAATATATACCCAGTAACATAGTAAGGCATATTTAGTTCAGTCAGTGTATGGTTACCCTTTTCTCTGAACATATGATTAAAGTCTAGCCTCGCTATGTGCTGTAGTATATGAAAACTATTCCTGTTATGCCGTTTTAAATGCCTCTTCCTAGCTGCATATTTTCCAGGCAGCGCAGACAGATTTCTCACAGTTCAAGGACAGGGTTTTGGGAAAAGCTAGCCCTTAGCAGTCCAGCGAACCCAACGACTCTGTAAACCCAACGAACCCACCCCTTGTTGCTCTGCTCTGGGCTCCAGTGGAAAGCTCCCGTGTGCAGGACTCGCTCAATAGATCCACACACACACACGCGGTCTACACACTCGGCCCACACACACACGCAACCCAGTCTAGGAAAAGTAGCCAGCTCTGCCAAAGCGCTGAGTCCCTTTCAATACAGCCGCCTCGGACCCATGCTCCTCCTGAGTGGATCTAAGGGATTTATGTTGGATGTGTAATGATTGGAGTGTGTGTGTGTGTGTGTGTGTGTGTGTGTGTGTGTGTGTGTGTGTGTGTGTGTGTGTGTGTGTGTGTGTGTGTGTGTGTGTGTGTGTGTGTGTGTGTTAAGATTAGTTCTTAAGGGACACCTGATGGGCTGAGTTGGATTCTGTTTTAGTTTTTTGTTGTTTTTTAAGGGGTGGATCAGCTTTAATATTGCAGAAAGATTGTTGCTTCTATCAATGTAATTGTCTGCATCATTTCCAATACCTCATATATTTGTATATATATGTTCTCTTTTTATTATTTACCGCTAACCCTGCCACCCCTCCCCTAATCGGCCCTTGTTTGCAGACAGAGACCCTGCCACCCCTCCCCTAATCGGCCTTTGTTTGCAGACAGAGATGGACAGAGAAGATTCCTCCAGTGTTCAACAGGAACACTAGCTAGCTGGCAATGAGATCCAGGAAAGTATTGTTACAGAGAAATGAAGAGAGAGAGAGCGCGATGGAGAGAGAAAGAAAAGAGAAAGAGGAATAGAGAGGGGGAGAGAAAGAGAGAACAAGAAAAAGTGAGGTCGAAAGAGAAAAGGACACGTGAAATTAGAGAGATGGGCTACACTAATCCACTAACACAGTCAGACCATAAGAACAGTGAGTGGTGCTGAGGGGGAACTGACTGGTGACTGTCCTAAAATCCTAATGTGACTTGTATAGTTTGCAAAACTAGCTAAGGGCTAGTGTCACAAGTTAACTTCTACCCTACTGTGGGAATGGATATTATGCTATGTAGCTAACATAATGAAATACAGCTATTGTACCTTTGGGCAAGTATCAGAGTCAGAATTAAACTCAACTGTATGACTGGATAAAATAACATGCAATGTACTGTAGCTATTATAGTGTAGCTAGAGTATCCTAATGTAGCTAGCAATGTAGCTAGTCAAATTCAGAAGGCAAGGCTTTCACTGCTAGCATTATTAGCATTAGCCATAGACTATAACAGTAGCCAGCCTCAGGATCTTCTAGTAGCATTATTCCCATTAAGCTGAGGACTAGCATTAGCCAGCCTACTGTCCTGACCTACAGTACAGTAGTGTTTGTTAAAGGACACCATGCAGTAGGTCAGTGAGTGTCCTCCAGCACCTGCAGACTCTCCAGAGAGGATCTGACAGAGCACAGTACAACACTCAGCCATCACAACACACCTGCAGCTACCGCTGTTACTGACCTGGTCTTAGAGTGAGTGTGTGCGTGCGCGCATGTATTGACATGGAGCATGACGCCCTACTTCATGTGCACGTTTAAGTGTGTGTGGGTCTCTAAATAAAATTATTACTCACACTGACGTCCTATACTACGCGGAAAAACACACACAACACAAGCATGCTTTACACAACAAACACACTTTATACAGCAACACACACACACTTTACACAACACACATACTTTACACAACACACACACTTTATACCCAACACACACACACACACTTTATACCCAACACACACACACACACTTTATACATAACACACACACTTTCATATTTCCCCTCCAGCTTTCGTCCACTTGGGGAGTGCATGGTTGCCTGGGTGATGAGGGGACTCAGTGATCAGTCATCAGAACAACAGCCCTCTGACGTCAAACACTGTCACTTACACACTGCTGGACGACTGGTGAAAAGGGCAAGTCGTCAAAAGGTGTGTGTGTGTGTGTGTGTGTGTGTGTGTGTGTGTGTGTGTGTGTGTGTGTGTGTGTGTGTGTGTGTGTGTGTGTGTGTGTGTGTGTGTGTGTGTGTGTGTGTGTGTGTGTGTGTGTGTGTGTGTGTGTGTGTGTGTGTGTGCGTTTAAGGAGGGAATTACATACACATATAAATACACACTGCAGCTTTGTGATCTTCAATTTTTTTTTAAATCACTGCAACACATCAACACACATACCGACACACACACATACTGTACACACATACTGGGCCCTCAGGCCCAGGCTACCACAACACTGTAAATAATGCCCCACCCCACCACCACCTCTCACCCTCATAAATTGCTTTCAAGTCAGCGGGAGATCAATATATTAGTCACTGGCTCCCCGCTTCCCAGTAGAATTACTAGGAAGAGGAAAGGGACCTATTCTGCATCAGAGAATAGAACACACTTTGATGGAGATGCTCATTTCTAGCAGAATGAAAGAGACAGGAAGAGTGACAAAGAGAGAGAGGGGGGTGAGGGGGGGGGGGGGGGGGGGGAGAGCGAGCGAGAGAATGAGAGCGTATGCATGCGCTAGACAGTGTGTGAGACCAGGAGCCACACCCAATTGTGTGAAGGCATTGGATGTGGTTTGAGTTATGAAACAGTGTTTTCTTCCCTAACTGGCGGCAGCAGGAAACTCTGGAAGGGGAAACTGCCAAGCCTCCTGGGAATACACACGATCCATTTTGGTTCTGAAATGCCATTTGACACTGCTAACTAAGGAGGAGACGGGGGCCAGACTAGTCACTACAACGGGGGAAACATCTCTCTCCGTCTCACGTCACGGTTACTGCAACCGGATGTGTTTTGACATCTCATAGGATTTATATGTTATGTGTTGCAAATGCCACTCATGTTCTGTTAATGTACAACATTATGTCAGTAATGTGACTCTGGAGAGATTAGATTGACCCATAACATGCCAACATAACAACTTCTCATCAAATCTACGAGAATTAATAAATATATAACTATATATAACTATATATATATATATATATATTAATATATAATATATATATATATATATATATATTATATAAAATTACTACCCAGAGGGAAAGAGATTTTCTACTACTAAGGTGGCAGCCCCAGAGCTAATGGCTGAAATAGGTGAGGCAGAGGAGAGAGAGAGAGGAAAAGATGAGAAAGAGATGCATAGAGAGGGAGAGGGAGAGAGAGCATGGTGAGCATGAGAGAGGTGAGAAAAGAAAGGAGAAGAAAGGAGAGGGATGAAAGTGAGAGAAATAGAGGGTGAGGAGAGCAACAGGAAGATGACAAATTGTGAGTAGGCCTTGGAGGCTTGCAGGCATAAGCAGCAGTGGTGGAGGCCACATGGAACTCAGAGACAGATAGTGGCGCCAGCCTTAAACACACACACTGACCAAACTATCCCATTAGAAATTCACTGCAATATCACACAGGCCTTCATTGAATTAGTCATAAGAGCACCATGCATTTCCATCAACCTGGACCCACGTCCACTCAAACCTAACTGCTGAGTCAGAGACAGGGGAGGAGAGAGTCTGTGTGCTTGCTTGTGTGTACAGTGTATGTGGTTGCGTGCTTGGGTGCACTTACCCACCACACAGGTTGTTTCAACATATGTTATAGTGTTTGCATGTTAGTGTGTGTGCATGCATAAGCGCAAGTGCTGTAGACATCTGATCTCAGTTACTGTAAGCTTTGCCATTTTACCAAACCACCTCAGACAACATAAATCTGACTGCAATTATGCCACGGTGAGTCATCTAGTGTGAAGACACACACACACACACACACACGGGTGTGAAGACACACACACACACTGGTGTGAAGACAGCTTGCTTTGAGCTCTTTGCTGTCTGCTTGACATCACTGATTTAATTCATATGCATCTACGCCCCCGAATAGGAAGTGAGGATGTAAGAGGAACTGGAAGAGGGGGGCAGGAAATAGCACTATGACACGGTTACGGTTTATGAAAGAACACCTGTAGCCAGGAAACAACTCAGATTTTTAATATTTTTTTCACCTTTATTTAACCAGGTAGGCCAGTTGAGAACAAGTTTTCATGTACAACTGCAACCTGGCCAACATAAAGCAAAGCAGTGCGACACAAACATCAACACAGAGTTACACATGGGATAAACAAACATACAGTCAATAACACAATAGAAAAGTCTATATACAGTGCATTGCGAAAGTATTCGGCACCCTTGAACTTTGTGACCTTTTGCCACATTTCAGGCTTCAAACATAAAGATATAAAACTGTATTTTTTTGTGAAGAATCAACAACAAGTGGGACACAATCATGAAGTGGAACGACATTTATTGGATATTTCAAACTTTTTTAACAAATCCAAAACTGAAAAATTGGGCGTGCAAAATTATTCAGCCCCCTTAAGTTAATACTTTGTAGCGCCACCTTTTGCTGCGATTACAGCTGTAAGTCGCTTGGGGTATGTCTCTATCAGTTTTGCACATCGAGAGACTGAAATGTTTTCCCATTCCTCCTTGCAAAACAGCTCGAGCTCAGTGAGGTTGGATGGAGAGCATTTGTGAACAGCAGTTTTCAGTTCTTCCCACAGATTCTCGATTGGATTCAGGTCTGGACTTTGACTTGGCCATTCTAACACCTGGATATGTTTATTTTTGAACCATTCCATTGTAGATTTTGCTTTATGTTTTGGATCATTGTCTTGTTGGAAGACAAATCTCCGTCCCAGTCTCAGGTCTTTTGCAGACTCCATCAGGTTTTCTTCCAGAATGGTCCTGTATTTGGCTCCATCCATCTTCCCATCAATTTTAATCATCTTCCCTGTCCCTGCTGAAGAAAAGCAGGCCCAAACCATGATGCTGCCACCACCATGTTTGACAGTGGGGATGGTGTGTTCAGGGTGATGAGCTGTGTTGCTTTTACGCCAAACATAACGTCTTGCATTGTTGCCAAAAAGTTCAATTTTGGTTTCATCTGACCAGAGCACCTTCTTCCACATGTTTGGTGTGTCTCCCAGGTGGCTTGTGGCAAACTTTAAACAACACTTTTTATGGATATCTTTAAGAAATGGCTTTCTTCTTGCCACTCTTCCATAAAGGCCAGATTTGTGCAATATACAAAGATTGTTGTCCTATGGACAGAGTCTCCCACCTCAGCTGTAGATCTCTGCAGTTCATCCAGAGTGATCATGGGCCTCTTGGCTGCATCTTTGATCAGTCTTCTCCTTGTATGAGCTGAAAGTTTAGAGGGACGGCCAGGTCTTGGTAGATTTGCAGTGGTCTGATACTCCTTCCATTTCAATATTATCGCTTGCACAGTGCTCCTTGGGATGTTTAAAGCTTGGGAAATATTTTTGTATCCAAATCCGGCTTTAAACTTCTTCACAACAGTATCTCGGACCTGCCTGGTGTGTTCCTTGTTCTTCATGATGCTCTCTGTGCTTTTAACGGACCTCTGAGACTATTACAGTGCAGGTGCATTTATACGGGACTTGATTACACACAGGTGGATTGTATTTATCATCATTAGTCATTTAGGTCAACATTGGATCATTCAGAGATCCTCACTGAACTTCTGGAGAGAGTTTGCTGCACTGAAAGTAAAGGGGCTGAATAATTTTGCACGCCCAATTTTTCAGTTTTTGATTTGTTAAAAAAGTTTTAAATATCCAATAAATGTCGTTCCACTTCATGATTGTGTCCCACTTGTTGTTGATTCTTCACAAAAAAATACAGTTTTATATCTTTATGTTTGAAGCCTGAAATGTGGCAAAAGGTCGCAAAGTTCAAGGGGGCCGAATACTTTCGCAATGCACTGTATAGAGGGATTGAGTGAGAGAGATAGAATGAGAGAGAGACAGAAAGCCAGCGGGAGAGAGATAGGGGGAGTATCCCTGGGAAAAGTGATACATTAAAGTAAATCATTTGTGTGCTTTTCCCCCCAGACCAGACCAGTCTAGCCATCGCCCTTCCCGGATTTGGGAGTGTGTGTGAATAAAAACATTGTTTCTGGGTCTGCATCTGTGTGTGCCTGTCTGTATGAACGTGTATGTGTGTCCATCTGTGTATGTGTGTGTGTGTGTCCATCTGTGTGTGCCTGTCTGTATGAACGTGTATGTGTGTCCATCTGTGTATGTGTGTGTGTGTGTCCATCTGTGTGTGCCTGTCTATATGAACGTGTCAGTGTGTCTATCTGTGTGTCCATGTGTGTGTGTGTGTCCATCTGTGTATGTGTGTGTGTGTGTGTCCATCTGTGTGTGCCTGTCTGTATGAATGTGTATGTGTGTCTACCTGTGTGTCCATCTGTGTATGTGTGTGCGTGTGTGTGTGTGTGTGTGTGTGTGTGTGTGTGTCCATCTGTGTATGTTTGTGTGTGTGTGAATGCGTGTGTCCATCTGTGTCCAGCCGCGTGTGTTCGTGTGTGCATGCTCCTCACACTCCCCTGACCTCTCCATCCATGTGTGAAAACTAAAATTCCTTTGGCCACTCGCTTGCAAACAGACAAGAAAGCAAACAAAACAGTTTGATAGAGAGAGAGAGAGAGAGAGCGCAAGAGAGAGAGAGAGAGAGAGCAAGAGAGAGAGAGAGAGAGAGAGAGAGAGAGAGAGAGAGAGAGAGAGAGAGAGAGAGAAAGAAAGAAGGGGGGATTCCATGGCCCTTATACAATGGAGAGGACTGTGGGGACACACGAAAGCAGCTCAACCATGTCAGGAATTCTTATAATCTCCTAACTAATTTCCCTGATTGTAGGAGGGGGGAGGAGGTGGAAGTTGGTGGGAGGAAAAGGGGTGAGAATGAGCCAAGAGAGGGATGTGAAGGAAGGAAGGAGGGGGAAAGAGGGATGAGGGAGGAAGTGGAACGGGGCAGAGAGAGAGGAGAGAAGGAGTCATACTTCTTCTTGAATGTGTAATTATGAAAGTTGAGGGAAAGAGAGTAGTAGTCCCACCCAAGCTGAAGTACAGGGCAGAGGGAGGGGGAAGGAGGGAGGGGGAAGGACAGATGGAGGAGGGAAGGGGGAGGGGAAGGAGGGAGGGAGGGGGAAGAACAGATGGAGGAGGGAGGGGGAAGGAGGGAGGGTGGGAGCCCCTTCCTTCAATGGGCTCATAACCCAATGAATTGCAATGGACCCAATGTACAGTATACAGTATGCAGACACACCGCACAGATGTACCTGTATTTTTGGGCTGTAGATTGTAACTCTCATAAAAAAATACAATCTAAAAGTACTTCCAGAGAAGAAGGGAGGAGGCCAACAGGGCTCCATGAATTGTGCCCTTTACCATTGTGCCTATCCTTCCATCCATCCTCAACCATGTGAACGTATCACTTAATACACACATACAGGGCATGGATCCATTTCCCCATAGGACAGAAGAAGTTAGTTTCTTCATAAAGGACAGTGTTAGTCTCACAGTGGTTTCTTCATAAAGGACAGTGTTAGTCTCACAGTGGTTTCTTCATAAAGGACAGTGTTAGTCTCACAGTGGTTTCTTCATAAAGGACAGTGCTAGTCTCACAGTGGTTTCTTCATAAAGGACAGTGTTAGTCTCACAGTGGTTTCTTCATAAAGGACAGTGTTAGTCTCACAGTGGTTTCTTCATAAAGGACAGTGTTAGTCTCACAGTGGTTTCTTCATAAAGGACAGTGTTAGTCTCACAGTGGTTTCTTCATAAAGGACAGTGTTAGTCTCACAGTGGTTTCTTCATAAAGGACAGTGTTAGTCTCACAGTGGTTTCTTCATAAAGGACAGTGTTAGTCTCACAGTGGTTTCTTCATAAAGGACAGTGTTAGTCTCACAGTGGTTTCTTCATAAAGGACAGTGCTAGTCTCACAGTGGTTTCTTCATAAAGGACAGTGTTAGTCTCACAGTGGTTTCTTCATAAAGGACAGTGTTAGTCTCACAGTGGTTTCTTCATAAAGGACAGTGTTAGTCTCACAGTGGTTTCTTCATAAAGGACAGTGTTAGTCTCACAGTGGTTTCTTCATAAAGGACAGTGTTAGTCTCACAGTGGTTTCTTCATAAAGGACAGTGTTAGTCTCACAGTGGTTTCTTCATAAAGGACAGTGTTAGTCTCACAGTGGTTTCTTCATAAAGGACAGTGTTAGTCTCACAGTGGTTTCTTCATAAAGGACAGTGTTAGTCTCACAGTGGTTTCTTCATAAAGGACAGTGTTAGTCTCACAGTGGTTTCTTCATAAAGGACAGTGCTAGTCTCACAGTGGTTTCTTCATAAAGGACAGTGTTAGTCTCACAGTGGTTTCTTCATAAAGGACAGTGTTAGTCTCACAGTGGTTTCTTCATAAAGGACAGTGTTAGTCTCACAGTGGTTTCTTCATAAAGGACAGTGTTAGTCTCACAGTGGTTTCTTCATAAAGGACAGTGTTAGTCTCACAGTGGTTTCTTCATAAAGGACAGTGTTAGTCTCACAGTGGTTTCTTCATAAAGGACAGTGTTAGTCTCACAGGGGTTTCTTCATAAAGGACAGTGCTAGTCTCACAGTGGTTTCTTCATAAAGGACAGTGCTAGTCTCACAGTGGTTTCTTCATAAAGGACAGTGCTAGTCTCACAGTGGTTTCTTCATAAAGGACAGTGTTAGTCTCACAGTGGTTTCTTCATAAAGGACAGTGCTAGTCTCACAGTGGTTTCTTCATAAAGGACAGTGCTAGTCTCACAGTGGTTTCTTCATAAAGGACAGTGCTAGTCTCACAGTGGTTTCTTCATAAAGGACAGTGTTAGTCTCACAGTGGTTTCTTCATAAAGGACAGTGTTAGTCTCACAGTGGTTTCTTCATAAAGGACAGTGTTAGTCTCACAGTGGTTTCTTCATAAAGGACAGTGTTAGTCTCACAGTGGTTTCTTCATAAAGGACAGTGTTAGTCTCACAGTGGTTTCTTCATAAAGGACAGTGTTAGTCTCACAGTGGTTTCTTCATAAAGGACAGTGTTAGTCTCACAGTGGTTTCTTCATAAAGGACAGTGTTAGTCTCACAGTGGTTTCTTCATAAAGGACAGTGTTAGTCTCACAGGGGTTTCTTCATAAAGGACAGTGCTAGTCTCACAGTGGTTTCTTCATAAAGGACAGTGCTAGTCTCACAGTGGTTTCTTCATAAAGGACAGTGCTAGTCTCACAGTGGTTTCTTCATAAAGGACAGTGTTAGTCTCACAGTGGTTTCTTCATAAAGGACAGTGCTAGTCTCACAGTGGTTTCTTCATAAAGGACAGTGCTAGTCTCACAGTGGTTTCTTCATAAAGGACAGTGCTAGTCTCACAGTGGTTTCTTCATAAAGGACAGTGTTAGTCTCACAGTGGTTTCTTCATAAAGGACAGTGTTAGTCTCACAGTGGTTTCTTCATAAAGGACAGTGTTAGTCTCACAGTGGTTTCTTCATAAAGGACAGTGTTAGTCTCACAGTGGTTTCTTCATAAAGGACAGTGCTAGTCTCACAGTGGTTTCTTCATAAAGGACAGTGTTAGTCTCACAGTGGTTTCTTCATAAAGGACAGTGTTAGTCTCACAGTGGTTTCTTCATAAAGGACAGTGTTAGTCTCACAGTGGTTTCTTCATAAAGGACAGTGTTAGTCTCACAGTGGTTTCTTCATAAAGGACAGTGTTAGTCTCACAGTGGTTTCTTCATAAAGGACAGTGCTAGTCTCACAGTGGTTTCTTCATAAAGGACAGTGTTAGTCTCACAGTGGTTTCTTCATAAAGGACAGTGTTAGTCTCACAGTGGTTTCTTCATAAAGGACAGTGTTAGTCTCACAGTGGTTTCTTCATAAAGGACAGTGTTAGTCTCACAGTGGTTTCTTCATAAAGGACAGTGTTAGTCTCACAGTGGTTTCTTCATAAAGGACAGTGCTAGTCTCACAGTGGTTTCTTCATAAAGGACAGTGTTAGTCTCACAGTGGTTTCTTCATAAAGGACAGTGCTAGTCTCACAGTGGTTTCTTCATAAAGGACAGTGTTAGTCTCACAGTGGTTTCTTCATAAAGGACAGTGTTAGTCTCACAGTGGTTTCTTCATAAAGGACAGTGTTAGTCTCACAGTGGTTTCTTCATAAAGGACAGTGCTAGTCTCACAGTGGTTTCTTCATAAAGGACAGTGTTAGTCTCACAGTGGTTTCTTCATAAAGGACAGTGTTAGTCTCACAGTGGTTTCTTCATAAAGGACAGTGTTAGTCTCACAGTGGTTTCTTCATAAAGGACAGTGCTAGTCTCACAGTGGTTTGCTTGTCAATGAGACTTGTTGACTAGCGTTTGACCACATTTCCAGACACACCTCACAAGATGTGACTGTGGGGATAACAGACTACACCACAGGACTGTGTGTGTGCGTGTGTGTGTGTGTGTGTGAGAGAGAGAGAGAGAGAGCGAGAGAGGGGGCCTATGCCTGTTGGAAAGAGAAAGTGAATTGATTTGTGTATGTGTATGTGTAAATCTGTGTGTGTGTGTTTATTGAGTAAATTAAATGAGAGAGCAAAAGTGAAAAAACATGTATGTCTGTGTTGTGTGTGTCCACCATTTCATGAGCTGCAGGCTGCCACATACACTGATGTACACAGATGGCCCGGGAGTACATTCCATCCAGACTGAGACACAGTGAGCAGATAGTTTAAGTTCCAAGTGGAAATTAGCTCCTGCTAACCCGCAAAGATTATCATTACTTAAGGTATCTACCTACCTTATGACCCCCAGCCTAGTGCTTTGACCACACACACACACACACACAGAGAGGCTCTTATCCAACCACAGATCACATTGACATACTTTGCGCGACACTGGCTGCCATAATGCCAAAGTGTTCCGTCTCTCTGCTCCCTGACCAGCTTGCACATAGCTCAGTTATAGCATAAGCATGTATCCGATAACCTCAATTATTATATGAAG
The DNA here is from genome assembly GCF_045791955.1 of Oncorhynchus clarkii lewisi. NCBI lineage: Eukaryota > Metazoa > Chordata > Actinopteri > Salmoniformes > Salmonidae > Oncorhynchus > Oncorhynchus clarkii. The sequence continues at coordinate 17,504,617 of NC_092170.1, forward strand.
CATGTACTACATAGTGTCAGCAACCACATGAATGTAGTTCATATACACATACACGTTCATACAGACAGGCACACACAGACACCTGAGCAGTAGAAAGAACCACAGATGTGATATGGACATTGTGAAAAGATGCAAAGCTGCTCATTGCTTAGTAATTGCTAACAAATATAACATTTCAGGGTAAAATTGTCACAGTCGAGAAATCATAGATTTTCTGAGAACTACAGTCTACTAATGTTTCTGACAATAATATGTTGACTCATGGAGGTGGAAAAGAGGTCACACAGATACAATGATGTTAAATTGAATGTTTTGTATTTCTTGGGTTGCCTACATAGTAATTACATAGTTATTGCAGAACTCGTTTCAATAACCAGTTGGGCAAAATCTGTGTATTCATCTTTATCGTTGCATGTGGAATGTGTCCTAAATGGCGCCCTATTCCCTTTATAGTCCACTACCTTTGACCAGGGCCCATAGGTTCCTGAGCTACAACCATGTTAAACAGATGTGTCCACAGCAAGCAGACATTTTCCACTAACAGAAGGACTTGTGCTCAACAGGTTTGTCCCTGCAGAATGGATTTCTAACTCTAACTCTAACTCTATCTCTCTCTCTCTCTCTCTCTCTCTCTCTCTCTCTCTCTCTCTCTCTCTCCCTCTCTCTCTCTTTCTCTCTCTCTTCCACTTGCCATTAACACCCTCTGAATACCTTCTTGCTTAGCTCTCCCTCCCCTCTATCAACCCCATCACCCCTGTCTCTCCCTCCTATCCCTTCTCTCCCTCTGACTATTTTGCCCTCTCTCTCTCTCTCTCTCTCTCTCTCTCTCTCTCTCTCTCTCTCTCTCTCTCTCGCTCTCTCTCTCGCTCTCTCTCGCTCTCTCTCGCTCTCTCTCGCTCTCTCGCTCTCTCGCTCTCTCTCTCGCTCTCTCTCGCTCTCTCGCTCTCTCGCTCTCTCGCTCTCTCTCTCTCTATCTCTCTCTCTCTCTATCTCTATCCCTCTCGCTCTCTCTATCCCTCTCTCTCTCTCTTCTGCTCTCCATACAACCCCCCTCTCTCTCCCCTTCTCTCCCTCCCACTCTCCCATTCTCTCCCATTCTCTCTCCTTTCCTGTCCCTCCCTCTCTCCCAATCTCTCTCCCTCTCCTCTCTTTCCATTGGTCAGCTCTTTGGGCCTGGGGTGCATTCCTGGGATGCCTAGTACATATGGTATAAATTCCATTCAGTCTGCAGAGGCCCCAGACCTCCACGCTGTCTGAACACAGAGCACACACACACAAGAGCACACACACAGACAGCACACATGCGCAGGCCCAACCTTTCTCAGACCTGCCCTGTTCCTCTACCTCTCTCTATCTTTCCACCTCCCTCTAACGCTCACTCTCTCTCTCTCAATGTCTGTTCCCCTCTCTTGCTCTCTCTAGCTTCCACTCTACCTCTCTATCTTTCCACGTTTCCACCCTGTGTGTATGCATACAGTAGGTTGGTCAATGTATGTCTACTGTATGTACAGTATGTCTACCTTCCTCACCATGTATAAGTACAGTATCAGTCAAAAGTTTGGACACACCTACTCATTCAAGGCTGGTAACTCTAAGGAACGTATCCTCTGCAGCAGAGGCAACTCTGGGTCTTCCTTTCCTGTGGCGGTCCTCATGAGAGCCAGTTTCATCATAGCGCTTGATGGTTTTTGTGACTGCACTTGAAGAAACTTTCAAAGTTCTTGAAATTTTCAGAATTGACTGACCTTCATGTCTAAAAGTAATGATGAACTGTCATTTCTCTTTGCTTATTTCAGCTGTTCTTACCATAATATGGACTTGGTCTTTTACCAAATAGGGCTACCTTCTGTATACCAACCCTTCCTTGTCACAGTACAAGTGATTGGCTAAAATGGTGGCTACTTTGAAGAATCTCAAATGTCTAACACTTTTTTGGTTACTACATGATTCCATAATGTGTTATTTCATCATGTTGACGTCTTCACTATTATTGTACAATGTAGAATATAGTGAAAATAAAGAAAAACCCTTGAATGAGTAGGTGTCCAAACTTTTGACTGGTACTGTACGTATAGGGAGACTGAAATTCGGCAAAGGCACAATAGCACTAGGTCTTTAACTAGGTCACTTACAGGGCCAGGGATACAGGGCTGTGGGAAAAACAAAACCTGTGGCAGTCCATTTAATCAACCGGAGATTACACAGCGTCCCTTCTGCCTTGTACTCATTCCATCACAGGGGAAATGGTACCCTATTCCCTATATAGTGCACTATTGTTGACCAGGGGCTCTGGACAAAAGTAGTGCACTATATAGGGAACAGGATGACATTTTGGACACACCCATGGTTTTCAATCTCTGGATGTGACTAGTTCATGTTGAATTGGCACTGCTAAGTTTACTGTTAGATAAAAATGGTGGCTCTGCACTGGCTATTCCTTGGTGGTGCTGGAAATGGCCTGCGGGTTCATTTCCTACTGCTTGTTTAACATGGAGATTAAATGGAACCAACGGAAGTTTCATTAGTTGAGCTATAAACTGTTAACTGTCAGCCCAAACTTGACCAAGGCACTATGAGGACTAGACCCAGTCCTAGCCTAAGCCCTGATGGGGCCAGTCAAAGCATATTCCCTTTGAGAGTGGAATAGACCCCAAGGCCACAAAGAGCGCAGGAGTCAATCCCAGTCCCAGCCCTTAGTGATAAGAGAACTCAGCCTTGAGTCACTAGTGAATCGATCCCAGTCCCAGCCCTTAGTGATAAGAGAACTCAGCCTTGAGTCACTAGTGAATCGATCCCAGTCCCAGCCCTTAGTGATAAGAGAACTCAGCCTTGAGTCACTAGTGAATCGATCGAAGTCCCAGCCCTTAGTGATAAGAGAACTCAGCCTTGAGTCACTAGTGAATCGATCCCAGTCCCAGCCCTTAGTGATAAGAGAACTCAGCCTTGAGTCACTAGTGAGTCGATCCCAGTCCCAGCCCTTAGTGATAAGAGAACTCAGCCTTGAGTCACTAGTGAATCGATCCCAGTCCCAGCCCTTAGTGATAAGAGAACTCAGCCTTGAGTCACTAGTGAGTCGATCCCAGTCCCAGCCCTTAGTGATAAGATAACTCTGCCTTGAGTCACTAGTGAGTCGATCCCAGTCCCAGCCCTTAGTGATAAGAGAACTCAGCCTTGAGTCACTAGTGAATCGATCCCAGTCCCAGCCCTTAGTGATAAGAGAACTCAGCCTTGAGTCACTAGTGAGTCGATCCCAGTCCCAGCCCTTAGTGATAAGATAACTCTGCCTTGAGTCACTAGTGAGTCGATCCCAGTCCCAGCCCTTAGTGATAAGAGAACTCAGCCTTGAGTCACTAGTGAGTCGATCCCAGTCCCAGCCCTTAGTGATAAGAGAACTCAGCCTTGAGTCACTAGTGAATCGATCCCAGTCCCAGCCCTTAGTGATAAGAGAACTCTGCCTTGAGTCACTAGTGAGTCGATCCCAGTCCCAGCCCTTAGTGATAAGAGAACTCTGCCTTGAGTCACTAGTGAGTCGATCCCAGTCTCAGCCCTTAGTGATAAGAGAACTCAGCCTTGAGTCACTAGTGAGTCGATCCCAGTCCCAGCCCTTAGTGATAAGAGAACTCAGCCTTGAGTCACTAGTGAGTCGATCCCAGTCCCAGCCCTTAGTGATAAGAGAACTCAGCCTTGAGTCACTAGTGAGTCGATCCCAGTCCCAGCCCTTAGTGATAAGAGAACTCAGCCTTGAGTCACTAGTGAATTGATCCCAGTCCCAGCCCTTAGTGATAAGAGAACTCTGCCTTGAGTCACTAGTGAATTGATCCAAGCACCAAATAGGCTGGGCACTTGAAGATAAAGAGTTGAAGCTCATAGAGACTTGGCTTTGAATATATAGGAGTACTGGGCTCTCAAATCAACTTCTGCTGTGTGCATTTTTATACAGTCTGTCTGTTACTATTGAGACTACAGACTGACACTGTCTGTCCTCCTGCACACAGTCCCACACACAGAGCCTATGTATGTCCGATACTCACCACCACAGCACCTGCTGAGTCGAGCCTACTCAGCCCACCCAATGTCTGTTGAGAACTTCTCAGTACATTGTCATCTCAAAAGAAGTCAAATAACATTGCTAGTGAATTTTCATCTGATCTGGTTCCACGGTCACCTAAGTGAATTTAGTCAAAACGAAAACGTGTGATAAAAGTGTTATAAAAGAATGATTACCTTGGTATAGTTTTTGGTTACATGTGGATTAATTGTAACAAACCAGAAATTACCCATTTACAATTAGATTGAAAAGTGATGCAGTGTATACATCTACAGGCATAGGGTGTGGCCTAGTCTGAAACATGCAACCTCATTCTAGAATGCGCATTTCCACTGCAGTTCCTCACCCACTGGGAATACTCTGATAGCCTATCAATAACTGTCAATGTGCAATCCAGCATTCAGCACAGCCCAACTATGCTACTCAATAAGAGCTGCATTAGCATGCTAATGTCAAAGCTAGACTAGAGTAATATTGGCTTCTGGTGAAATTAAACTGTTCCGTTTTTTTTCTTCTGATAATAGGATCAATGTAAGTAATTCAATGGTTAAATCCAATTTAACCTGCTCTTGAATGTATGCACTTTTAATGTAAGGCGTTCTTAATTGTCCTGAAAGGTGTCTGTCAAATTAAATGTATAATTATTTTATTAATACATAAGAATGGTTTAATACCTTTCATGTGAGGGAGTAGATGATTTCTAGGACTAAAGAGAATGTTATGTCTCATACAGACTAACCATAAGAATGGGCACACACACACAAATACACACACATATCGTCATGACTTGCTAAGACTCCAATCATTAGATTGGAGTAAGGCAGAGGGGACCCAGGACTGCAGAGAAAGACCTTGAAGTACAAGCATTCCTCTCTTTCATCATATACTCCCTCTCCCTCTTTATATCTCTCTCAATCCCTCTGTTCATATACACCCATACAGTCCGTCTGTCGGTCTGCCTGACTGCCTGCCAATCCATCCACCCGGCCTGCCTGCCAGTCTGTCCATCCGGCCAGCCAGCAGGGATGTCTTTCTGTCTGTTGTTCTATCGTTCTGGGGAGCGGCTCTGTTGACATCTGTATGAATCTCGTCCAGTCATGCAGAGATAAAGACAGCGCTTGCTAACCACACGCACACAGACACACACACACATACACACCCTCAAACTCATACACACAACACAGAACAAATATACAGCCAGAAATGCTATGTTGTTGCAAGGGCATGAAATCACTGTGGCAAAGTCAAAATGGCCCTGAGGAACTTTGGAGCCTGAAGTCTCGATCTCGTGACAAAACAGTCTTTCACTCTCCAGAGGCATCAAAAAAGAAGGTGCATGGGAAACCAAAAAAGAAACTACTGCCTGTCTCTTGCCCCTTACAACTCATCCAAGTAGCCTGCTTGGTCAATGTATTGCAGCCAGCCAGTAAACCAGCTATAGGCCTTAAGAATTAATTCACCCCCAGTGAATAAGGATGAAGCATCAATATCACACCCAAGAAGAGATGAGTCACTGCCAAACAGGCAGCCTATGAGGCTTCAGGATGAATCCAACAAGGTCTTGACTGCAATTCAGAATAAATCGATTGTCTGGTGGTAGTGGAGTGGAATAGTGCTCGAGATATTAAGTGTGCAAGGGAGCATTGTTGAATTGAATTGATAGGCTTTGAGGATTTAAGGAATTTCAGGTGCAGTCTAACAGTCATTGAGTGAATAAAAGATTAGACCTACACATGACATAGTGCCAGATCTTTAGAGTGGAAAGCGGAGCTCTCTTTGATGAGCTGTCACATTTGAACTTTTAACAGCTCTCCTCTGAGTGTTGAAATCCTCAAACTGGGATTGCATAAGCATGAGTTGGAGAGCTTGTAAACACTTGTTCCTATACTTACATAATCCCTGCTACAAAATTCCACTGAAAAATAAGTAAATGATGAAAAAAGTTCATTTAAAAGTGCAAGGCCTATCATAGACTACTTATTGTATTCAATAATGAGGTAAGACAGTTCATATCTTACCTTGATCAAGGGAAAGGAGATGTCATGGGAGCTTGAATGAAGATCCTGCTGTCTGATCTTTAGGGTGTTGCCAGCCAGTTTATAGGGTAGGTTACAGGTTCTCTCCATTTAAATCAGGGTTTATCAACGTAAAATGAGAGATGAGGAGAGGAGGGAAAGGGGAAAGGAAGAAACTTACGGGGAAAACTGTCGTCTACATCCATGTTTCTCTGTAAAGGGTGGGGCCTTAAAGAAATTTGCTTCGCAATCCTCTCCTTTAAGTCGAATTAAAGGGAATTACAGTGAGTTACTCTAACTAAATAACGAGAAGATAATGAGTAAGTTCATTACACATTATTCTTTAGGCTAGTAGCATACTACTAAATGATAAAATTGTATAGTTAAAAGCTATGATCTATGAATAGGTATTTTAAAACGATTTTACAGTACAGCAATGAGCTTGATCTTTTACATTTTGTTTAAGTTTTAAATATGACCGAATCTTATTCTGGGATCGTTGGCACGCCCGTTGTCTCTATAGGCCACGAATGCGCACAATAGAAGTGTCCATAAACCAATACATTTAACGTTTAGTCTATATGAGATGGCCTTTGAAAAAACTCTTACATCTTATATTCAATACACTGCTGTATTGAATTAGGTAATATGGCAGTGAAGGCACCGCCTACAGACCAGAGTACAAATAGTCCGAATGGCACTGCAAGTTAACTATTTGATTACATAATTTGGAACATTCAATTTGCAATATTTGTAACGGTTATGGCAATAGTCTCAATAGGTCTCATTTCACGCTCTATTTTATATTTTAGTTGCAGACAATGTCGATTACTTCAATCTATTCAGTTAAGGTTATTCCACGCTCATTAAGACATTTAAAAGTTTTTAAATGAACATAGACGCACTTACTTTTTTCTGTAGGTTAGACTAACTTCTTTCCTCGGTGTGACTCAACGAGTCAGTAGCCTAGTTACAAGCAGCTCCATCATAATGAAAACGATTTAAAAATATATTTAAAAAATGTAAAGATGTTTTATCAATTATCGAATTACCTTATATCATGGACTAGGCCTTCCTCACCACAGCTCCGTTGACTTGCCACCCATCTGTGGGCTGCGATATGATTGTAAAGTTGCTACGTCCATTTCAAAGCATTATACATCGAATTATGAAATACTCGTTATGATCATCCAAATAATAGCAGAATAGATTCCATCGGTCATATTTAGAATAATGCTTATTAGCCTTGTCGAGACGGCACTATTAGTTGTATAATCGAATGCTTCCTCTATCAAATGCGCCATTCATATTGAAAATCGATCAGCTAGGCTACTTCTCACTGTATATAGCTATGATCAAGCTTTATTATCATAAGCATTTAGGTCAGATGCAAGTCTTGAAGAAGAAAACCCGTTTTAAAGGCAGCCACACCTTAACTCTCTCAATCAATTTTGACAGTTCTAGTCCTGGACGAAACACATCTATAATAGTTCAAGTTTAAAATACACTTACAACTATTCAACTATCACCCTTGTATCTATTAGTGTGCGATACATTATAACTTAACCGGTAAAAACGAAGATACCGCCCCAGTTTCACTTTCCAGTTTCCCAGCAGTTCCCCAACCAACCAGTCCCTCTATCGCTGCGTCTTGGTTCTCTCTAGTCCAACTCCCTTCAAACCGGCTTCTCACTGCGATCAGCTGGCAGCGCAGTGACGCCAATAGCAACAGCTGGCCAATCAAACTCCAACGTCAAAGAACACTGACGACTCCCACCGCTTATGCACCTTGAGTGACAGGTGCTCTCACCAATGTTGTAGGGGATGACTATGGGCTAGGAGGCGTGAACAAAAGATGCCGACCAATAGGAGTGGAATATAGCAGAGGGTTTTACTCATAAATTCGGGTTGGAGTTGAGTACTGTTAACTTTCCTACATATTTAAAAAAGGCTTAATTCAATATCAGAGCAGGACTGTGTGTGCGTTGCGAGGAGGTTACAGCATCTCTAGTAGTAGGCTATATAAGGTCTTTCCTCTTCACTCCTTTCCACATAATCTGCACTGAAGGTGGAGAGGAGAGGAGAAAGGAGGAGAGGAGAGGAGGAGAGAGAGAGAGGTGGACAGTAGATGAACAAGGAGAGAAGAGGATTGAGATGTTGTTCTGATATTGCATTAACATTGTAATAACACAAAATTGGGGTAGGGTTCTCATAGCGTCAAGAGAACAGTTATCTCTGTTGTCAACTTCACCCTCAAAGAATGATTCTCTGTGTGTCCCAAATGGCACCCTACCCCCTACATAGTGCTCTAGGCCTACAGTCAGGGCTTCCCACCCCTGATTCAAAGAACCAACTCATCATCAAGCTTTGATTATTTGAATCAGCTGTGTAGTGCTGGGACAAAAACCAAAATATGCACCCAGGGGAGGCCCCAGGACTGAGTTAGGGATATCCTGGTATAGAGAATAGGGTGCTTTTTGGGTCATAGAATATGTCTATATCACAGATGTTTATCCAATGTGAATAGATGCATCCCCCTAAAGGATGTCTGCTAAGTACATTTACTGTATTATGTAACAAAGAAAGGCATTCCTTTGCCATAGCTGTCTTACGTCACCCTTAAATATACAGCCCCGTTTGTCATTGTACTGTGTGTCTTCATCCCTATAATATCTGTGCTGAGGCCTATAAGTAAACAGTATATCCCTACTTCTATTCCTTATAGTGCTATTCCACTCCAGAAGAAGGGTAATGTAACCCCAGACAACCCAGTCACCCAATAAAATCTCTTTGCATTGAAAGTGTTTTTCAACATAACAGTTTATTGAGCAAATGCAACATTCCTGAGGTTGTGAGAGTAGTACGAGGCAGTGGGGCTCCACTACCAAACAGGCCATTGCCCATCTTGTGGACGGAAACCTTAATGAATGGTTTGCTGAAGTCACAGGAATTTCACTTTTGGATGAGAGCACTTGCTTTGCAAAGGGAAAAACAGAGGAATTCAACTTTCCATTTCCTCAGCATTCACATGTCAATTATAGCACGCAGCAACCCCAAAGGACAAACAATCGCAGCAACCCAACAAAACAACTGTCAATTATATCATAGATAATTATATACAAACACATAAACATATAAATGACATACAGTAATATACAGGTAGATATTATACACTGTATCTTCATTTTCTTCACAAAAAAATTATAGACTATATTTGGCTCATCACATCAGCCAGAAGGCAGATTTTGATACTAATCGTCCCTGGCTTATGATACATAATTGAAGATATCTAACATCTCCTTAGCATGCATGGAGAGAGGCAGAACGTGAGTGTATTTTCTACCTCATGTCTTTTTAATGCAGATCTCTCTGAGAGCGCAAAAGAGAGAGAGAATGTGTGTGTGTATACTTGTGCGAGTGTGCACATGATGCTTGAAGTTGTACAAGTGTGTGTGCATACGTGCGTGCGTACTTGCATGTGTGTGCATGTGCCTGCTTTTGTAAGAGTACGCGTGTGTGTGTGTGTGTGTGTGTGTGTGTGTGTGTGTGTGTGTGTGTGTGTGTGTGTGTGTGTGTGTGTGTTGGGGGCTGGGATCAGAAGAAGTCCGTTTAAACAGCATTATATCACCCCCTTCCGGTTAGCTGCA
>NC_092170.1:17519326-17554326 GCF_045791955.1 Oncorhynchus clarkii lewisi
CATTAGGTTATACTGTAGGTGACAGGGTGACATGTTGTCCATTAGGTTATACTGTAGGTGACAGGGTGACATGTTGTCCATTAGGTTATACTGTAGGTGACAGGGTGACATGTTGTCCATTAGGTTATACTGTAGGTGACAGGGTGACATGTTGTCCATTAGGTTATACTGTAGGTGACAGGGTGACATGTTGTCCATTAGGTTATACTGTAGGTGACAGGGTGACATGTTGTCCATTAGGTTATACTGTAGGTGACAGGGTGACATGTTGTCCATTAGGTTATACTGTAGGTGACAGGGTGACATGTTGTCCATTAGGTTATACTGTAGGTGACAGGGTGACATGTTGTGTGGACTAAAACAGCATTAAACCAGGTGTATTACAATTTTGAGAAACATTGAGAAATTAGCTACTAGATAGCTGGTAGCTTGCTAGCTTGTTAGCTCCCATGCCAATGTCAAGTCTTTCAAAACTAATATCTGACTAACTCAGATTTATTAGGTTATTTCAAAATGAAAGTTAACTGGCAAGCGAACCATGCTTTGTGACATGTTAGTTAGCTATCCCCAGTGCGATAATGTGTTTTCACTTATTGCATCTGCATGCTTGTTGAGTTCTCCCTGGTGCACATGTTCATGCGTGAGCTGGCTGCTCATTCCAAATAGTATAATCTAATCTGTTCAAAACACAGGTAGTTCGAAAACTTGCCATCATATTTCTGTCTTGCAGCTTTGTAGACAACTCCAACCACTTCGCGCCACTGACACACACACACGCACGCACGCACGCACACACACACACACACACACACACACACACACACACACACACACACACACCACACACACACACACACCACACACACACACACACACCACACACACACACACACACACACACACACACACTCGAACACACACACGAACACACACACACACACACACACACTTGCATAGTACGGATTCCTCCCTCTGATCACTCTCCCCGGCTGTACTGTTAGATGGTATGAGGTGAAGTCGACAGTGGAATGTTCCATGGGGTATACTGTTGGTGTCCAGGGCATTGTTCTGGTCTGGACAGGGCTGGGCTGCAACAGTCAGCACAGCACACCACACTGACAAGGCACAGGGTATACAGTGCCTTGCGAAAGAATTCAGCCCCCTTGAACTTTGCGACCTTTTGCCACATTTCAGGCTTCAAACATAAAGATATAAAACTGTATTTTTTTGTGAAGAATCAACAACAAGTGGGACACAGTCATGAAGTGGAACGACATTTATTGGATATTTCAAACTTTTTTAACAAATCAAAAACTGAAAAATTGGGCGTGCAAAATTATTCAGCCCCCTTAAGTTAATACTTTGTAGCGCCACCTTTTGCTGCGATTACAGCTGTAAGTCGCTTGGGGTATGTCTCTATCAGTTTTGCACATCGAGAGACTGACATTTTTTCCCATTCCTCCTTGAAAAACAGCTCGAGCTCAGTGAGGTTGGATGGAGAGCATTTGTGAACAGCAGTTTTCAGTTCTTTCCACAGATTCTCGATTGGATTCAGGTCTGGACTTTGACTTGGCCATTCTAACACCTGGATATGTTTATTTTTGAACCATTCCATTGTAGATTTTGCTTTATGTTTTGGATCATTGTCTTGTTGGAAGACAAATCTCCGTCCCAGTCTCAGGTCTTTTGCAGACTCCATCAGGTTTTCTTCTAGAATGGTCCTGTATTTGGCTCCATCCATCTTCCCATCAATTTTAACCATCTTCCCTGTCCCTGCTGAAGAAAAGCAGGCCCAAACCATGATGCTGCCACCACCATGTTTGGCAGTGGGGATGGTGTGTTCAGCTGTGTTGCTTTTACGCCAAACATAACATTTTGCATTGTTGCCAAAAAGTTCAATTTTGGTTTTTGGTTTCATCTGACCAGAGCACCTTCTTCCACATGTTTGGTGTGTCTCCCAGGTGGCTTGTGGCAAACTTTAAACAACACTTTTTATGGATATCTTTAAGAAATGGCTTTCTTCTTGCCACTCTTCCATAAAGGCCAGATTTGTGCAATATACGACTGATTGTTGTCCTATGGACAGAGTCTCCCACCTCAGCTGTAGATCTCTGCAGTTCATCCAGAGTGATCATGGGCCTCTTGGCTGCATCTCTGATCAGTCTTCTCCTTGTATGAGCTGAAAGTTTAGAGGGACAGCCAGGTCTTGGTAGATTTGCAGTGGTCTGATACTCCTTCCATTTCAATATTATCGCTTGCACAGTGCTCCTTGGGATGTTTAAAGCTTGGGAAATCTTTTTGCATCCAAATCCGGCTTTAAACTTCTTCACAACAGTATCTCGGACCTGCCTGGTGTGTTCCTTGTTCTTCATGATGCTCTCTGCGCTTTTAACGGACCTCTGAGACTATCACAGTGCAGGTGCATTTATACGGAGACTTGATTACACACAGGTGGATTGTATTTATCATCATTAGTCATTTAGGTCAACATTGGATCATTCAGAGATCCTCACTGAACTTCTGGAGAGAGTTTGCTGCACTGAAAGTAAAGGGGCTGAATAATTTTGCACGCACAATTTTTCAGTTTTTGATTTGTTAAAAAAGTTTGAAATATCCAATAAATGTCATTCCACTTCATGATTGTGTCCCACTTGTTGTTGATTCTTCACAAAAAAATACAGTTTTATATCTTTATGTTTGAAGCCTGAAATGTGGCAAAAGGTCGCAAAGTTCAAGGGGGCCGAATACTTTCGCAAGGCGCTGTATATATACTGTAATATGTGTGTGTGTTCACTAACAAGTCTAAAACAAGACACCTGCTTAGCCTTTCAGCTGAAATTGCAATCAGCAGTGTTTGAAAGGCATAAGGCTGAAATCTATTCCGTTTTGAATGTGTGGTTCACAGTTTTGACAGCAGTGTGTTAGCATTTGAACAAAGTGCTGTAAATCCACAGTGTTGTGCAGGTTGTGGTTAAAGTCATGGGATAAGTGTGTAGAGTTTTGAAAACTGTGTTCAAGCAATGAAAAACGAATTAGAGTTTGGTCCACATGAACTGCTGCTGTGCAGACTGTAGTTAGAGTTTTGCACATGTGACTCCAGTTGTGTCCACTGTCGTTTAGCAATCGAAAAAAACTGTAAAGATACACAACTTTGATTCAAGAGATTCTAAGAATACAAATATCAGTAATACAGTATAATGAATTATAGTATAGCTGAACATTACTGGGGGGAAATGACCCTCTAGATTCCAAAATGATTCTAGAATGTTCTTTAACTAATGTGATCTGAACATCTCACCTAAGCAAACAAGCCGTCTGTTCTGTTGTGACTTGTTATGACATTTATGTTTTTTTAAGATACACTGCTTCCATGTACTGTTCCGTCTGTGTGAAACGTGTCAGCGGATCTGGATCAGTGTGTCTGCTAAATGACTGCAACAATGTAAATATAGATGTGAAACGCATTGTACTGTAGATCTGAAGAGAGATTGCCTGGATACGTATTTTTGAGTCACGCTGCTTACAATTTGAAGGAGGTTTTACATTGGTGACATGCAAAAATATTTAACCCTCATTAAATCATTCTTCACACATGCGCACACACTCCTCACGCAGGCACACACACACACACATGCATGCATACACAATAATTTGGTCTTGCTTGACTTGTCCTTGGCTGAACGGTAAAGGAGAGAAAAGGGTGTTTTTCTGTCAACTAATCACACTGTTGCAAAACATGTCAGACAAGGTTATTTTAGTGCCATGTGCAAATGAGCTCTAACAAATGAAGGCCAACATGACTCACATTCATTCTTGGAGGGTTAGGTTGAATAAGCATTTGCATTACTTACTGCAACCCGTTGTTTTAATGACATAATTATGAACATCCCTCATAGTTACCAGTGCTGGATTAGGTAGGTTTCCGGTTCATTGAATTCTGAATACAGTAGGTCTATCCCATTGCATTCTACATGAACTGTAGCCTACTAGCTTTGCTCTTTCACACAGCCCTCCTCATCGAGGTTAACTGTTGACTGTGTGTAGACACAACAGCTATATTATGACTTGAAACTTCGGTTCGTGACCCTTTAAGAGATCTCAACTTCACCACTTTTCCCTGAGGAGCAATCCGCCATTTCCGTATCGATCTATGTGATCCGTGATCCCTCTCCTTCATTCCTTCTTTTTGTATCTCTTTCTGTCCGGCCGGTGGTTTTGTGAGTGGCATGTCAACAACACCTATTCATATAACTACATTACGAAGTAAGGAGACGGGGATAGGCAGAGAATACATTGAATGGAGTCAGTTCTATATTGGTAAAACAGTAACTTTAATTATTATAGCTTTCATCAATGCCTTCCTCCGCACTGCTGAGCCTGACACAGACTGAAGCTTTCTCTGTAGCCCACATTTGGACACCATTTGGAGCATTTAAAGACCCACACCAGTAAACAGTGAAACTATTTCCTAGAGAAACTTTAACTACTTAAGCCTTATCTCCAGGAATCTAGGAATAAGTGAGAAACGATTGGACTCATTTGACCCTGCCATGTCACCAGTCGAGTGTCCGCAGATCATAGATTTACTATGACCTTGTATTACCACATCTGCCCTACTTCACGTTTCACCCCTCAACAATCTCCATAGCGAGCAGGGAACTCTGACTCTGTGCATGTGAACGCTATGCCTGCCTGCCCCAGGACCAGAAGCACCAGTCAGAAAAATGTTTTTGAGTATTTATCTGCGTTGCCACACGGAGGTAAGGCCAAGGCCTACTTACAGATATGATTAGCCTTGTACATGTAAAGGGAATGCACAATCCTTGGACACTCTTTCTCTCTCTCTCTCTCTCTGTCTCTCTCTCTTTCTCTCTCTCTATCTATCTCTCACTCTCTCTCTGTGTCTCTTTGTCCTCCTCTGTCTCTCAGTGTTTCAAATACTCTTACAGTGCCTTGCGAAAGTATTCGGCCCCCTTGAACTTTGCGACCTTTTGCCACATTTCAGGCTTCAAACATAAAGATATAAAACTGTATTTTTTTGTGAAGAATCAACAACAAGTGGGACACAATCATGAAGTGGAACGACATTTATGGGATATTTCAAACTTTTTTAACAAATCAAAAACTGAAAAATTGGGCGTGCAAAATTATTCAGCCCCCTTAAGTTAATACTTTGTAGCGCCACCTTTTGCTGCGATTACAGCTGTAAGTCGCTTGGGGTATGTCTCTATCAGTTTTGCACATCGAGAGACTGACATTTTTTCCCATTCCTCCTTGCAAAACAGCTCGAGCTCAGTGAGGTTGGATGGAGAGCATTTGTGAACAGCAGTTTTCAGTTCTTTCCACAGATTCTCGATTGGATTCAGGTCTGGACTTTGACTTGGCCATTCTAACACCTGGATATGTTTATTTTTGAACCATTCCATTGTAGATGTTGCTTTATGTTTTGGATCATTGTCTTGTTGGAAGACAAATCTCCATCCCGGTCTCAGGTCTTTTGCAGACTCCATCAGGTTTTCTTCCAGAATGGTCCTGTATTTGGCTCCATCCATCTTCCCATCAATTTTAACCATCTTCCCTGTCCCTGCTGAAGAAAAGCAGGCCCAAACCATGATGCTGCCACCACCATGTTTGACAGTGGGGATGGTGTGTTCAGCTGTGTTGCTTTTACGCCAAACATAACGTTTTGCATTGTTGCCAAAAAGTTCAATTTTGGTTTCATCTGACCAGAGCACCTTCTTCCACATGTTTGGTGTGTCTCCCAGGTGGCTTGTGGCAAACTTTAAATGACACTTTTTGTGGATATCTTTAAGAAATGGCTTTCTTCTTGCCACTCTTCCATAAAGGCCAGATTTGTGCAATATACGACTGATTGTTGTCCTATGGACAGAGTCTCCCACCTCAGCTGTAGATCTCTGCAGTTCATCCAGAGTGATCATGGGCCTCTTGGCTGCATCTCTGATCAGTCTTCTCCTTGTATGAGCTGAAAGTTTAGAGGGACAGCCAGGTCTTGGTAGATTTGCAGTGGTCTGATGCTCCTTCCATTTCAATATTATCGCTTGCACAGTGCTCCTTGGGATGTTTAAAGCTTGGGAAATCTTTTTGTATTCAAATCCGGCTTTAAACTTTTTCACACTGAAACTTTTTTTTGCACTGAAAGTAAAGGGGCTGAATGATTTTGCACGCCCAATTTTTCAGTTTTTGATTTGTTAAAAAAGTTTGAAATATCCAATAAATGTTGTTCCACTTCATGATTGTGTCCCACTTGTTGTTGATTCTTCACAAAAAAAACAATTTTTTATCTTTATGTTTGAAGCCTGAAATGTGGCAAAAGGTCGCAAAGTTCAAGGGGGCCGAATACTTTCGCAAGGCACTGTATTTGTCTGCTTGTGGCTTGAACCAACAAGCCATCGATCAACTGATTAAAACACTGTTTTGCAATGAAGGTCTCTAGTAGCCTCAACAGCACCCTATAGGGTAGCACCATGGTGTAGCCAGAGGACATCTATTTTCCATCCTCCTCTGGGTACATTGACTTCAATATAAAACCTAAGAGGCTCATGGAGCTCACCCCCTTCAATAGTCTTACACAATAATGACCAAATTCCAGAGGATGTCCTCCAACCTATCAGAGCTCTTGCAGTATGAACAGACATGTTGTCATCCAAAGGATCAAAGAATTAATCTAGTACTGAAAGTGTAAGCTACAGCTAGCTAGCACTGCAGTGTGGTGAGAAGTTTACTCAAGGAGAGAGACAATAGTTTAACTGTTTTGAACAAATGCATCTCTTCATAAATTAAGGAGAAGCATCAGAGTAAGAGAGAAGAATTTCGTTATGTTTTTTTATCTTACTAATCTTAGTTTACCATTCACTTAAATAGCTAAAGCAGCTCATTTAGCCTACTCAACAATCGGATTCAAGCAAAGAGGAATGCAATTTAGGTTAGCTATCTGGCTAACTCTTCCAAGTCAAGGTAATCTTTAGTTTTTATGAATTTATTGCCACAGGGGCCCGCCGATGTAACTGCTAAACTGCTTGCTGTACACAGTACTGCGTGATTGTACACATGGATTGGATTGTGGGTTTACTTACGCGTTAGTTCTAGTTTGTCGATTAGCTTTAACTTTAATATGGTGACTACGATGTAGGATCTGTTAAGCGGTTATGGTACAAAGGATTGGCTTGGAGAGGTTTTTGTACCTGGTCACAGACAGCTGTTGTGTTGTGCACTGAAGTCCACAAGCGAAGTGAAAAGGTAAGAGCGTGTAGTTGGGAGAAGGAATTCTACAACAAGAAAAGTGATGATGCTGTATGTGGCTGTTATGAAATTGAACTGCGTGTGCAGGTGATCTGTTGCAAAACGTTTCTTAAACAGAAGCAAACAAAACAAAACGGGGAGAGACCTACCGGAATTTGTCCAATAGGAACTCTCTGTTTGGACTAATGACTACACCCCAGATCAGTTAGATGCAGGCAAGTGTGTGCAAGGCAGTATTGAATGTGTCACTCTCTGTCACCTTGATTACTCCAGTTTGTCTCTCGACCTGTGCACCTACGTTATAAACATTCATTTGTAGGTTGTAGCAACCTCATGATGGGTATAGATAGGGCAAATTCAAGTATCATGTAGCAGCCTAACCCTATCGATGTTACATTGACCTGGGTGAATGGAATATGATTGGCAGTCCTTCAATATAATGTAATAGAAATAAGGCCATGCTCATAAAAACTATTTTCCTCCCTAATATTAAACTGCACTGACCGCCACTGATGTGGGTGGAGCAGCAGAATTGCATGGCTGCTGAAAACTATGACATCTCAAATTGGAGACTTTGGGAGTTGACGTGTCACTGACCTGAATATGTCTAAACTGACAGCTTACTCTCAGGCACTCAGAGTCACTCAGTGTTAACTCAGCGTTACTAGCGAGTCAGCCCTGTATTTTCAATCCATTAACTTCACTGGTGATCTCTTCACCATTCAGAGTAATCATTGATTTTATCCTCCTAAAAATCGACCTACTGTAGCACCCAGTGCGAATATTGATTGACCCTCATTTAAGAGAGTGATCAACCCTAAAGTAGATAGATTTCCCCAAAAAAGCACAGCACTCCTCAATCATAGGGCAGGCTGCTTTATATTTTGGACCCTGAGTCATAGTGACATATTGTGACACCTCTGCAGCAGCCAAATCCCTGAACCACCCTCTACCCTCCCTCCGTCCATCAGTCCCTGTGGTGTTTTTTTTTCGTGCAGTGCACTCTCTCTGATGGATCAATAACCGCTTAAATAACGTGCCTCATTGGTGCCAGTTTGAGCTGGAGATGGGATTCCAGCTGCCTGGGACACGTGATGCAGATTTTGGGTGTGGATGATGACCCACATTCTCTCCCCCTTCCCCCCTCCAACATCACCCATTCCTCCCCCCTATGCTCTCCCCCAATAACC
This sequence comes from Oncorhynchus clarkii lewisi, assembly GCF_045791955.1. Taxonomy (NCBI): domain Eukaryota; kingdom Metazoa; phylum Chordata; class Actinopteri; order Salmoniformes; family Salmonidae; genus Oncorhynchus; species Oncorhynchus clarkii. The sequence continues at coordinate 17,527,777 of NC_092170.1, forward strand.
ACAACTCTCAACCCCCAGGAAAGCAGGGAGAGAGAGAGAGAGAGAGAGAGAGAGAGAGAGAGAGAGAGAGAGAGAGAGAGAGAGAGAGAGAGAGAGAGAGAGAGAGAGAGAGAGAGAGAGAGAGAGAGACAGAGAGAGAGAGAGAGAGAGAGAGAGAGAGAGAGATACGCAGGCAGCTCCAAGCAGGGCAGTACTGTGAGAAGCCTGGTCAGGCAGCTGATATATCGATTTGTTGGGCAGTGGCTCATGACTTAACTGTTGGGACGTTCATGGAAAGAGCCAGGCTGGGCTGTCACCAGCCAGACAAGGCCCTAGCTGCCACCATGCCACAAACACACAGACACAATAGTAGAAAGGGCATATGATAGGAACCACTAAGAGGCATTGAATCTATCCTTTTCTCAGGGTCTCTGGGTTTTGAATGGAGGGGGACTTTGTTGAAAAAGGAGTCAGCCATACAGCTGTACTGTACTACTGAGAGGTGAGATGACCTTGGATAATGATGTCACCAAGCCAGGTAACTAGTGTTTCTACTTTGTGCCTGCGGTGTATACACCTTCGTTTTGCCCTGCCCTGTGTGTCACACGGTTCCATTGGTGTTATAGAAACAGTCAGCCTTATCTTGAACAAATTCACACACCCCTGTTCAGCACCACCCAAAGCTTTTCAGGAAAATACATTTACAAAGCATAAAGACATTTCTCTATGTCTTCCACTAACTCTAAGGACTCAAAACCTGCCAATGCAACCCAGAAAAATGTATGTTTCACAATAAGATAATAAAATGCTATTCTTGCATTACTGCTCTATTCCATAAATGTTTGTGCAGGAATAAAGCACGAGAGCATACTTTGTACAGATATTTCCTTCTTTTAGAAAAACATGAACCAACCATCTACTCTTTGTGACGGTGACAGCATGAACGCTTTACAAAGCCAATAGATGCTTCTGAAATTGTTCATAAGTACTCCATTGAAATACATTGTGAATAAAAGTAATCTTTAATCAAGGTCCTGTGGAAACTGAAGCACGAAGCCAGAAGACCTTATAGACAGCCATTTTGTTTTTAAGAGTGTTGTTTTTAAGAGTGAGTCCACAGCCAAGATAGTACCGAACATGGAAAGTAACTAGCCACCTCAGAGACCAGACAAGTACTCATTGGGTAATAATTATGACTCAACCTGAGAGGAACCCTGACGTGTTCAGAGGTGAGACAAATCCTGACTTGTGTTCTGTCCAGGTTCAGAGGTGAGACGAATCCTGACTTGTGTCCTGTCCAGGTTCAGAGGTGAAACGATTCCTGACTTGTGTCCTGTCCGTGTTCAAAGGTGAGAGGAGATAGGGAATCAAAGAGAGGGAATGGTTCTGTCATGACTACAACACAAACCATATATATTTGAGGGAGATTTTTTGGTAACCACCTTTTCAAAGATGGGATATTACCAAGAACCAAACCCCATCATCAGGCCGTTTGCTTGCCTCTGATACAGAGTGTGGGCATGGCTTTTGTCGGATACCGTCTATAGCAGTGATCTTCAAGGCATTCCTAGTCGATCACCAAATATTTCTGTAGAAAAGACAACGAACGCTAAAGGCTTGCGCTCCTTTTTTAAAATTGTGTTGCGCTGTTACCGGGTAAGCAAAGTGTTTCCATGAGACAAACTCCGCCTACTCGGCAGACTAAATCGAGTGCACCTACTGCGCTGCCCAATCGGATAGCTCAAATCACCGTGGCTACAGAGCTTCCATGACCCTGGCCACAGCCAAGTTTAATAGGCTACTAGCCTACGTAAGATTTAATAACTTTTAAAACCATGACCACAGAGAGACTGTCAATGAATACAGCAAAGAGCTGCTGTTTTTATGAGTGTGTTCATTTCTAAATTTATATTCAGCACTGTCACAGTTTTTATTCAACACTATTACAAACGCACTTCTCCGCAGCTGCAATGAATGAGTAGCCAAGTATCGATAACCCTGCGTTGTATTATTATTAGCAGCTCGTCGTGTCGATTTTAATATGAAGGAATATTTAACTTTCTCTGGTCATAGGAACAACATGAATTTGTGCATGAGACAGATGCGGTGCGACTCGAGTTTCACCATCAGGTGGAAGACGGTGTCCCCTCTCTCTGGTCAGTCTCAAAGGAGGAAAGGAAGGAGAGAGCAGAGAACGGTCATCCAACTCGGAATTCCAAGTCGGAAACTTGGACATCTTTCTAGAGCTCCGAATTTTCCACCTGAATATCAGTGACGTGGTGATTTGACCTCGTTGACCATCAGATGCAGGTACCATCAGTCCAGTGAAATAAAAAAGCTAATTATTTCAATTCATCATAGAGCTCCACAGTGCCTCACAAATGCTAAACCAACTGATATATTTAGTTTTGAAATATAATATGATCTGATTAGCAATATTGTCAGGCCAATCATATAGCCAATATGCTGTGATTATGTATTAGGCCTACTGCCCAAACCTCATTCCTAAAACACTGTTTGTGTGGATTAATGTAATTTTTAAAAATCTGAGCAGTAGATCTCAGCTTGCTTTTTGACTGCGAAAGTGATCTTGACTCAGAAAAGGTTGGTGACCACTAGTCTATAGCATATAGAGGAACTGTATATGACTCAGTGAGACTGTGGGGCTGGTCCTGCTGCTGCGTCAGTCAGCCGCCCACTAGAGACTAGCATAGGGGAACAGTATGACTCATCAGCATCTTGTGTTTCCTGCTGCTATAATTAGACAATCATTCATTCCTGGAACATACTGACGATAGGAACCCCTCATCCTATGTTTCACTGGGACCTCATTCAACTCTATGGCTTTCTAGGTACACTGCGATACCTTTTAAAGCCAACAGCTATGTTTGAAAAGTCACGTTATTGCACTATAATCCACTTTTGACTTTATTTGTTTGTTTCATATGCCCTCTATGCTACATGGCTGGTGTTACATTGAGGTATGTGCTCCATAGTAAGTGTTACATTTAACTATGCACTTCTCCTCAACGGTTTTCAGCCAGTGAACTCTCCCCTCCCTACCTTGTCTGAAGGTCTGTCTGGTCTCTTTATCAATCTCTCTCTGATGCCCACAGCTGGAATCAACAGGCTGAAGGATAGAAGCAGACAGGAGGGAGAGATTGAATGAGAAGGAGGGGGAGAGGAGAATGACACGGAGGAGGGGACGGGGGGGACGGGCGGAATTGGATGTTGATGAGACACAACATATCCTAGGTTGGGGAGATAAGAGACACACACACAAACGCACACAAACGCACACAGCGACTCACATACCCTTGTGCCACCAATCCAGCCTTCTCTGCCCTGCCCTCTGCATTATTTTGGGGAAGATGAGTGTAAATGTGAAGCCTTTGAAGGTTGCATTGGGACAAAGAGAAAGGCAGATGTCTGTCTGGATTCAAGGCATATTACCCTCTCTCTTTATTTCCCTCTATCTCTCATCCTCTCTTCCCTTCTATCTCCCTTTCTTTCTTTCTCACTCTCCCTGTATCACTCCCCCCGCTTTCTCTCTTTCTCTGTCCCTGTCTATCTCAAGCCTCCAGCTGAGAGTGAACACAGATCCAGGACAGCTCAGGACAGTTCAGGACAGGCGGGGAGGCAGGGAGACAGGCGGGGAGGCAGGGAGACAGGCGGGGAGGCAGGGAGACAGGCGGAGAGGCAGGGAGACAGGCAGAGAGGCAGGGAGACAGGCGGAGAGGCAGGGAGACAGGCGGAGAGGCAGGGAGACAGGCGTAGAGGCAGGGAGACAGGCGTAGAGGCAGGGAGACAGGCGGAGAGGCAGGGAGACAGGCGGAGAGGCAGGGAGACAGGCGGAGAGGCAGGGAGGCAGGGAGAACGGCAGGGAGGCATGGAGACAGGCGGGGAGGCAGGGAAACAGGCAGGGAGGCAGGGCAGCGAGGCGCAAAGGGCACTGTACCATCCTCTGGAGGAGACTGAGGATCCCACTGATACAGTATGACAGCCTGACTTGGCAAAACTGTCTGGGGTGGGGGAAATTTGAGTGTGAGTGTGTTTGTGTGTGTGAGAGAAGGAGAGAGAAAGGCAGAAAGAGAGAGAGAGAGAGAGTGTGTGTGTGTTGTTTTGGTTATACTATCCTTTTGGGGACCAGAAGTACGTAAAAGTGGGGACATTTCGTCTGTTCCCACAAGGAAATGTATTTTAGGGGTTAGATTTAAGGTTAGGGTTAGGTTAAGGGTTAGATTTAGGGTTAGGGGTTAGGTTTAGGGTCAGGGAAAATAGGATTTTGAATGGGAATCAATTGTTTGATCCGCACAAAGATAGTAAAACAAACATGTGTGTGTGAGAGAGAGAGAGAGAGAGAATGTGCATGTCAGGTATGTTTGTAAGAGAAGGGTTGTGTCTGTGTGTGGAGATCAATTTAGAAACTAGCAGGTCATATGCTGCTTTTTTCTTATGCATCGCTGTGAAACACCTGAACAAACAGGCCGACTAGATCAAGGCACAACCTTTACAGCACAGACACTATCCTTGTGACGTCTTTGAGGCCAGGGCATGTGTGTGTGTTTGTGTATGTGCGTGTATACCTGCCTACATGTGTGTGCTTGACACAGCACCATTCGTCATAGCATCCCTGGGAAGAGGGTGCTAACAGGACTCACAGACCACACTGCCTGGGTTACACAATGCAGGAAGGTTCCACAATAAGAGAGAGGGAGGGCGGGGTTGGAGTGAGTGATAGAGAGCGACAGAGAGACAGAAAAAGAAAGGAGAAGGGAGAAGGAGAGAGAGAGCGTGTGGTGGTGGTTTGTGAGAGAGACAGAGAGAGAGAGACAGAGAAAGAGAGGAGAAGTGAGAGAAGGAGAGAGGGGGAGAGATAGAGATTAAGACAAAAGGGCTTTATTTTCAGACAGAAATACTCCTTTCACTAGCTGTCCGGGTGGCTGGTCCCGGATGATGCCACAGGTGAAGAAGCCAGATGTGGAGGTCCTGGGCTGGCGTGGTTACACGTGGTCTACGGTTGTGAGGCCGGTTGGAGGTACTGACATGTTCTCTAAAATGATGTTGGAGGCGGCTTATGGTAGAGAAATTAACATTAAATATCTGGTAAAAGCTCTGGTGGACATTCCTGCAGTCAGCATGCCATTGCACACTCCCTCAACTTGAGACATCTGTGACATTGTGTTGTGTGACAAAACTGCACATTTTAGAGTGGCCTTTTATTGTCCCCAGCACATGGTCCACCTGTGTAATGATCATGCTGTTTAATCAGTTTCTTGATATGTCGCACCTGTCAGGTGGATGGAATATTTTGGCAAAGGAGAAATGCTCACTAACAGGTATGTAAAACAATGTGGGCACAAAATTTGAGGGAAATAAGATTTCTGTGCATCAGGAACATTTCTGGTATCTTTTATTTCAGCTCATGAAACATGGGCCCAACACTTAACATGTTGTGTTTATATTTTTGTTTAGTATATAGAGGGGGAATGGAGAGAGAAAGAAAAAGCAAGAGATAGCTTTTACTCAAATATCCAAACCCAGCCTACCAAACAGTGAACTGATAGCTGCCACAGACTGGAAAGCGACATTGTGTAAGTGTTCTCTCGCAACCCCTCTCTCTTTCCTTCCTCCAGAGACATCAAATTACATTGTTTTCTTCCATCGCAATGAGTTAAACCACATTTTCACATGATAATAATTGTGCATTTCACAAACAAAGTCTCTCTTTCTCTTCTCTCTCTTCTCTCTTCTCTCTCTCTCTCTTCTCTCTTCTCACTTCTCTCTCTCTCTCTTTTCTCTTCTCTCTCTCGACTCCAGATCTGTTTGGCTTGGCTCTTAGGTGTCAAGCGTAGTTCAGCCCTGCTAAGGAACAGAGAGTGACAATCACAAAGCTAACCAGCTAGCACATTCGGTTCCTTGGAAGTTGTGGGAAAGTATGTTTTTGGTTTGACATTGGTTGTGAGAAGAAAGCCATAAGTGTCCTGATCGATAAAACTGAATGTTCTGACAACATAAGTGAAAAAACACACAAAACAAAGGCTCATGTAGGCTGTCCGCGTGTTTGTTCACTCACAAATGACTTCCAGCAGCCAAATAGTGCTCTGTGCACCCGCCATTTGATGAATGGAAAGAAACATCTGTTAAAACACCCAATTAGTTTAATGACATTCGACGATTGATGACATTCAGCGATTGCATTGATGCGTCTGCTGCTGCCCGGGCGCTTCAGTCTCGGCCAGTCATCTCCTCCATAGAAAAATTTCAGTGTTCTCATCAAACCACACAGCATTTTGGAGTGTATATACCACCTGTTTTCAAGTCCATTCGCTCATTTTTCATGTGGCTGACATTCGGTCACGATAAATAATGTTGTAAAAGCCTACAGATTTCTTGATTTTTTTGTTGTTTTAATTATTGTGATAGTCTCATGTTTTACAGGTACGGCATACCTCCACTATTTATTTTTCTAGGACGCCGTACCGGACCGTACCGACTTACTTTCACCCCTGGAGCTAAGAAACATATGGTTCTCAGAACATTATGTGCTAGCTGGGTACCTAGCTGTCACATGGCATTAGCTCTCTCCCATAGTGTCTGGCTACCCTCCCTTAGCTTCAGGCACGGGCGTTAACACTCAAGTGCTTAAACCTTAGCTACACATGATACTACAAAACAGGAATTCATGTACTAGCTAGCATAGAGAATAACAACGCTTTTCCTTGCAGATATCCCCACACCCAATATGCAACATAGCCATTTAACCCTTTACACTCGTGGGAATTGGCCTATATGGATGTTGAAATGTTTCTTACAGAAGAGTTATGGAAAGCATTTACATAACCATGGTAGCAATTAAAAGGGAACAGTTTGGAGATTATGGGGAAATGATTAGACTAAAGGTGAGGACACAACAGTTCACCTGACACAAGGCTGAATCCAAACATTACACTGTAGATACTTTCAACAATATGATGAGAATATTCTTGGAAAATATGGGGTAGGTACAACATAAGACAAAAAAAATACAAAGGTTTGAGTGAGAGGTCAAACTGGTGTCTCCAAGTGGCCACACACCTCTCCAATTGTGCACAATCCAAACATTAGACAGTGTAACAGTTCCTAAGTAATTTCAATGCACTTTTAAGACTCAAAGAAGAGCGTTTTGAGCTCTCCTAGCTTTGCCGTTGAGGAACTAGAGAAATCACATTTGTAGTTGTTTCATTTGGAACACAGCCCTGCATCACACAATTACTGTTGTTGTTTTCACAATCCAAAAGCTTTACATTATAAATCGCAGTCTGGGTCAGGGTGGGGGATCATTTGAAAGCTTGTTCTATTGCCAACATGATTAGCTAAATGATAAAATATGATCTTACGGTGGGAGGATTTCACAAGGCAATGCAGAGAAGCAGATAATGTTGGTGCACATAGAACGGAGTCATGAGTGAATTCAGATGTGTGGTCCATGGCAAATGTTCTTCAAAATACAATAAACATAGGCTCATTGTGTTCAGGACAACCCAGGGTTTAATGCCATGTCATCTTCTAACTGTACATCAAACATCGTGATAATAAACGTTGACACTGTATACTACATTAGGAGACCCAGCTTACAAAGGGAAACCCAGCCTTGAGCTGCCCAGTGACACAAGCCTACCAGACGGGCTAAATATATTTTGTGCTCGCTTTGAGGCAAGCAACACTGAAGCATGCATGAGAGCAGCAGCTGTTCCATACGATTGTATGATCACACTCTCTGTAGCCTATGTGAGCAAGAAGTTTAAACATGTCAACATTCACAAGGCCGCGGGGCCAGACGGATTACCAGGACGTGTACTCAGAGCATGCGCTGACCAACTGGCAAGTGTCTTCACTGACATTTTCAACCTCTCCCTGACCAAGTCTGTAATACCTACAAGTTTCAAGCAGACCACCATAGTCCCGGTGCCCAAGAAAGCGAAGGTAAGCTTCCTAAATGACTACCACCCCGTGGCACTCACGTCGGTAGCCATGAAGTGCTTTGAAAGGCTGGTCATGGCTCACATCAACACCATCATCCCGGATACCCTAGACCCACTCCAATTTGCATACCGCCCCAACAGATCCACAGATTACGCAATCTCAATCGCATTCCACACTGCCCTTTCCCACCTGGACAAAAGGAACACCTATGTGAGAATGCTGTTCATTGACTACAGCTCAGTGTTCAAAACCATAGTGCCGACAAAGCTCATCACCAAGCTAAATACCCTGGGACTAAACACCTTCCTCTGCAAATGGATCCTGTACTTCCTGACGGGCCCTCAACAGGTGGTAAGGGTAGGCAACAACACATCTGCCACGCCGATCCTCAACACGGGGGCCCCTCAGGGGTGCTTGCTAAGTCCACACCTGTACTCCCTGTTCACCCATGACTGCATGGCAAAGCACAACTCCAACACCATCATTAAGTTTACTGACGACACAACGGGGGTAGGCCTGATCACCGACAACGATGAGTTAGATTATAGGGAGGAGATCAGAGACCTGGTAGTGTGGTGGTGCCAGGACAACAACTTCTCCCTCAATGTGAGCAAGACAAAGGAGCTGTTCGTGGACGACAGGAAAAGGAGGGCCGAACTAGCCCCCATCGATGGGGCTGTAGTGGAGCGTGTCGAGAGTTTCAAGTTCCTTGGTGTCCACATCACCAACAATCTATCATGGTCCAAACACACAAAGAAAGTTGTGAAGAGGGTACGACCACACCTTTTCCCCCTCAGGAGACTGAAAAGATTTGGCATGGGTCCCCAGATCCTCAAAAGGTTCTACAACTGCACCATAGAGAGCATCCTGACCAGTTGCATCACCGCCTGGTATGGCAACTGATTGGCATCTGACTGTAGGGCGCTACAGAGAGTAGTGCTTACAGCCCAATGCATCATTGGGGCCAAGCTTCCTGCCATACAGGACCTACAGTTGAAGTCGGAAGTTTACATACACCGTAGCCAAAAACATTAGGATCACCACTATTTTAAGAATGTGAAATGTCAGAATAATAGTAGAGAGAATTACTTATTTCAACGTACAGTGCCTTGCGAAAGTATTCGGCCCCCTTGAACTTTGCGACCTTTTGCCACATTTCAGGCTTCAAACATAAAGATATAAAACTGTATTTTTTTGTGAAGAATCAACAACAAGTGGGACACAATCATGAAGTGGAACGACATTTATTGGATATTTCAAACTTTTTTAACAAATCAAAAACTGAAAAATTGGGCGTGCAAAATTATTCAGCCCCCTTAAGTTAATACTTTGTAGCGCCACCTTTTGCTGCGATTACAGCTGTAAGTCGCTTGGGGTATGTCTCTATCAGTTTTGCACATCGAGAGACTGACATTTTTTCCCATTCCTCCTTGCAAAACAGCTCGAGCTCAGTGAGGTTGGATGGAGAGCATTTGTGAACAGCAGTTTTCAGTTCTTTCCACAGATTCTCGATTGGATTCAGGTCTGGACTTTGACTTGGCCATTCTAACACCTGGATATGTTTATTTTTGAACCATTCCATTGTAGATTTTGCTTTATGTTTTGGATCATTGTCTTGTTGGAAGACAAATCTCCGTCCCAGTCTCAGGTCTTTTGCAGACTCCATCAGGTTTTCTTCCAGAATGGTCCTGTATTTGGCTCCATCCATCTTCCCATCAATTTTAACCATCTTCCCTGTCCCTGCTGAAGAAAAGCAGGCCCAAACCATGATGCTGCCACCACCATGTTTGACAGTGGGGATGGGGTGATGAGCTGTGTTGCTTTTACGCCAAACATAACGTTTTGCATTGTTGCCAAAAAGTTCAATTTTGGTTTCATCTGAACAGAGCACCTTCTTCCACATGTTTGGTGTGTCTCCCAGGTGGCTTGTGGCAAACTTTAAACAACACTTTTTATGGATATCTTTAAGAAATGGCTTTCTTCTTGCCACTCTTCCATAAAGGCCACATTTGTGCAATATACGACTGATTGTTGTCTTATGGACAGAGTCTCCCACCTCAGCTGTAGATCTCTGCAGTTCATCCAGAGTGATCATGGGCCTCTTGGCAGCATCTCTGATCAGTCTTCTCCTTGTATGAGCTGAAAGTTTAGAGGGACGGCCAGGTCTTGGTAGATTTGCAGTGGTCTGATGCTCCTTCCATTTCAATATTATCGCTTGCACAGTGCTCCTTGGGATGTTTAAAGCTTGGGAAATCTTTTTGTATCCAAATCCGGCTTTAAACTTCTTCACAACAGTATCTCGGACCTGCCTGGTGTGTTCCTTGTTCTTCATGATGCTCTCTGCGCTTTTAACGGACCTCTGAGACTATCACAGTGCAGGTGCATTTATACGGAGACTTGATTACACACAGGTGGATTGTATTTATCATCATTAGTCATTTAGGTCAACATTGGATCATTCAGAGATCCTCACTGAACTTCTGGAGAGAGTTTACTGCACTGAAAGTAAAGGGGCTGAATAATTTTGCACGCCCAATTTTTCAGTTTTTGATTTGTTAAAAAAGTTTGAAATATCCAATAAATGTCGTTCCACTTCATGATTGTGTCCCACTTGTTGTTGATTCTTCACAAAAAAATACAGTTTTATATCTTTATGTTTGAAGCCTGAAATGTGGCAAAAGGTCGCAAAGTTCAAGGGGGCCGAATACTTTCGCAAGGCACTGTATTTCATCTTATTTAAACTTATTTATTTATTCACATTCTCAGTGTGTCAGAAGTTTACATACACTCAATTAGAATTTGGTAGAATTGCCTTTAAATTGTTTAACTTGGGTCAAATGTTTTGGGTAGCCTTCCACAAGCTTCCAACAATACATTCTGTGAATTTTGGCCCATTCCTCCTGACAGAGCTGGTGTAATTGAGTCAGGTTTGTTGGCCTCCTTGCTCGCACATGCTTTTTCAGCACTGCCCACAAATTTTCTATAGGATTAAGGTCAGGGCTTTGTGATGGCCACTCCCATACCTTGACTTTGTACTTAAGCCATTTTGCCACAACTTTGGAAGTATGCTTGAGGTCATTGTCCATTTGGAAGACCCATTTGCGACCAAGCTTTAACTGCCTGACTGATGTTGCTTCAATATATCCACATAATTTTCCCTGCCTCATGATGCCATCTATTTTGTGAAGTGCACCAGTCCCTCCTGCAGCAAAGCACCTCCACAACATGACGCTGCCAACTTGCAAGCCTCCCCCTTTTTCCTCCAAACATAACGATGGTCATTATGGCCAAACAGTTCTATAGGAGGACATTTATCCAAAAAGTATGATCGTTGTCCCCATGTGCAGTTGCAAACCGTAGTCTTGCTTTTTTATGGTGGTTTTGGAGCAGTGGCTTGTTCGTTGCTGAGCAGCCTTTCATGTTATGTCGATATAGGACATAGATACTTTTGTACTTGTTTCCTCCAGCATCTTCACAAGGTCCTTTGCTGTTGTTCTGGGATTGATTTGCACTTTTTGCACCAAAGTACATTCGTCACTAGGAGACAGAACAGGTTTCCTTCCTGAGCGGTATGATGGCTGCGTGGTCCCATGGTGTTTATACTTGCGTACTATTGTTTTTACAGATGAACGTGGTACCTTCAGTTGTTTGGAAATTGCTCCCAAGTATGAACCAGACTTGTGGAGGTCTACAATTTTTTTCTGAGATCTTGGCTGATTTCTTTTGATTTTCCCATGATGTCAATTAAAGAGGCACTGAGTTTGAAGGTAGACCTTTGAATACATCCACAGGTACAGACCTCCAATTGACTCAAATTACGTCAATTAGCCTAGCAGAAACTTCTAAAGCTATGACGTCATTTTCTGGAATTCTCCAAGCTGTTTAAAGGCACAGTCAACTTAGTGTATGTAAACTTCTGACCCACTGGAATTGTTATACAGGGAATTATAAGTGAAATCATCTGTCTGTAAACAATTGTTGTAAAAATTACTTGTGTGATGCACAAAGTAGATGTCCTAACCGACATCCAAAACTATAGTTTGTTAACAAGAAATTTGTGAAGTGGTTTAAATTCATTAAAAATCCTACAATGTGATTTTCTGGATTTTTTTTCTCATTTTGTCTGTCATAGTTGAAGTGTACCTATGATGAAAATTACAGGCCTCGCTCATCTTTTTAAGTGGGAGAACTTGCACAATTGGTGGCTGACTAAATACTTTTTTGCCCCACTGTACATGTTTATGCATAGTCACTTTACCCCTAACTACATGTACAAATGACCTCGACTAACCTGTACCCCCACACATTGACTCGGTACCGTTACCCAATATATATGTGTTATTTTTTTATTTTAGTTTATTTAGTAAATATTTTCGTAACTCTATTCTCTTAACTGCATTGTTGGTTAAGTAAGGTCTACTCCTGCTGTATTCTGTGCATGTAACAAATACAATTTGATTTACATGAGTTTTATGATATGGAAATGTGAAGTGCACATTTTGACTCATGGTTGTTTGGATTTCTTGTATGACATCATAGTGGTATTTATTATAATCCTCAACATCTTATCTTTCAAAATACATTGAGGACTCTTAATTTACAACTTTTCCCTCACTCAGACAACAAAACATTTGCTAAAGTTTCCCAATTAACAGGAGTTATGGTGCAACTTGTCATGAGCTGAGCAACTCAGACCGTCTGTCAGTCAATACCCAGAGCAGTGAATCGGAGACCCTGAGCTCTGATGTCATGTATAGCATGTTACTAGCTATCTATAGAGAACAGTGAGGTATTTTCCTAGCAGATACCACTAAACCCACTTTGAACCACAGCGGCTATACATACAGGATTTGATGTGTTAACTAACTATAAAGAATAATAGTGAGCCTTCCTTAAGCAGATATCACCACTGAACCAGTATGAACCACAGAGCATAACATATAGGATTGAGGATTTGATGTGCTATCTACAGTAAATAGAGAAGGCTTTCCTTAGCAGATATCACAACATCCAAACCTAACACAGAACCATATAGAATTTGATGTAACAGCTAGCTAGGCCTTTCCTAGCAGATATCCCCACACCACACCCAATATGCCTATGGCATGTGTCTGCAGAGGAATGTGCTAAAGGCTAGTATGCACCACAAATATTCTGCTTGAAATGGAGCTACTCACACATCACCATCACCAACCCATCTGAGGGTGAGGAGAGGAGGGGAGGAGAGGTTTGGGTGGGGGGAGAGATAGGAGGAGGAGAGGAGGGAGGTGGGAAAAGGGGAGGGGGGAGAGAAGGAATGAGGGGTTGAGGGTGGTGGAAGAGAGAAGAGGGGGAGTAGAAGGAGAGAGGAGGTGCAACAGGGTTGAAAAAGCTCCAGATGAGCAGATGTTTTTCCTGACGATCTGACATGTGAGATTCTTGTGTTTATTTATGTTTTTCAGAAATACTGCCCAGGCTGGCAGTCACAGATTCTTAGAAGTTTATGCAGCTGTACATATTGGCATGTAAAGGTAACATATTGGATTAGAGAAGAGGCTTGGAATCCGAGCTACATCGGATAGGACAAGCTATACTTCATCACTGCAAATGAGAACAGTAAGAGAGCGACCCATCGTGACTGGTGTCAAATTCACTGGTCCATGTGAAATAGCACACATTACACACATTATTGATATATGACCTGAGGGTGGAAATAGGCTGAATACTGGATATACTGTAACTACAAGTCCATAATGTCCGCTCTGCACACATATTGTATGCATACTTGCATTTAAAAGTACAGTATATGAATTCATGACTTTATTGATTTGATTTAATACACATAATTCTGTGCATTTTTGGCACTAAATAAATGCATCACTTCCATGATTAGATTTACTTGTGACTCGGCAGATATCTTTTTAAACCAGGGCTATATCTGGCCTCCATGTGCTGTGCTCCAGTTTCCCAGCCTAAAGCAGCAGAGAAATGGCTGCGTCATTGTGTCTTTTAGGCAGTCTCTCAGAGAGACAGAAACCATTCAGAAACCCAGCCAGTGCTGCCACCTTCTGGACACTAGAGGTTTGTGGGACTTGGTCTTAATGACATCATTGTGATGGGTAAATAGATCAGACGATAACGCCAAAGTAAGAGCATCATTAGAAATGTAAGTCATGCAGACAGGTTGTTAGGCGATATGCCCTTCACACAATATAACCTGTTCTCATGTGCATAGGGTGGGAAACGTATGCTCTATTAATGTTCCTGTTGTTTTATGTTCGTTATTTAGACTCTTTTCTGTGAATTATATCACGGGTAGTCCTTGAATCATTACAATAATGTATGTTTTCATTGAGTGCATTATAAAATGTGTAAAAAGTGACTGCCGGTATTTTGCAACATTTCTTATAACGGTCTCATGAAAATCAAGATATATTCATGTGTAGCTGTGTTGAGTCCAGTATCCATTCGTCATAACGTTGTTTAAATTCAATGCTGTATTAGCGGCTGTGATTAGAGGCTTCGGCTTTTCAGAAACTTGTGGAATGTCACTTGCACCCAACAGCCACTAGATGGCCCTCCTTACTTTAGTGAAATATTACAGTACATCAACACAGCACTAGCCTACTTCACTTAGTCATCAAACAAATCCCATTATTATATCCTCTCTATTCCAAAGCAGGTTTTCTCACTGACCTATGCATATATATTGATTATATCAATGGACTAGGTTATTATAAGCTATGTAAGCTAATGAAATATCAATCAATGCAAATTCAATTGGACAGACACAGAGGTTGGGGCTGGAATTAAATAAGCAAAGTGTTAAATGTCAATCCAATGTTAACAACCTAATTGGGCCGGGAGGCTGAGAGGAGGCCTGGTGGTTATTGTTTCTGTCTATGTCTGTCTGCTCTAGTTGACATTTCACTAAATTAAAATGAACAACAAAAGAATGAGCATTCTAAGCAGGCTGCTTCAGCTCATTGTCATTTGTAGAACCAGAAAGACTGTTGTAACAAATAACTGTGGCTATGTTCTGTGCTGAAGTTGTCTGGGCACTGGGATCATATGTAATACCTGTATTTACATGGTAGTTACAGTGTCATTACAATGTAGGTGCACGTTGTTACATTACAAGGCCTGTTTGCATACTGTGATGCAGAGGTTTGAAAAAGGGGAGCGATAGTAGACTACATATACAGTTGAAGTCAGAAGTTTACACACACCTTATCCAAATATATTTAAACTCTGTTTTTCACAATTCCTGACATTTAATCCTAGTAAAAAATCCCTTTCTTTGGTCAGTTAGGATCACCACTTTATTTTATGAATATGTAATGTCAGAATAATAGTCGAGATAATTATTTATTTCAGCTTTTATTTATTTCATCACATTCCCAGTGGGTCATAAGTTTACATACACTCAATTAGTATTTGGTAGCATTGCCCTTAAATTGTTTAACTTGGGTCAAATGTTTCAGGTAGCCTTCCACAAGCTTCCCACAATATTTGGGTGAATTTTGGCCCATTCCTCCTGACAGAGCTGGTGTAACTGAGTCAGGTTTGTAGGCCTCCTTGCTCTCACATGCTTTTTCAGCACGGCCCACAAATTTTCTATAGGATTGAGGTCAGGGCTTTGTGATGACAACTCTAATACATTGACGTTGTTGTCTTTAATCCATTTTGCCACAACTTTGGAAGTATGCTTGGGGTCATTGTCCATTTGGAAGACCCGTTTGCGACCAAGCTTTAACTTCCTGACTGATGTCTTGAGATGTTGCTTCAATATATCCACATAATTTTCCTGCCTCATGATGCCATCTATTTTGTGAAGTGCACCAGTCCCTCCTGCAGCAAAGCACCCCCACAACATGATGCTGCCACCCCCGTGCTTCACGGTTGGAATGGTGTTCTTCGGTTTGCAAGCCTCCCCCTATTTCCTCCAAACATAACAATGGTCATTATGGCCAAACATTTCTATTTTTGTGTCATCAGAACAGAGGACATTTCTCCAAAAAGTATGATCTTTGCCCCCATGTGCAGTTGCAAACCGTAGGCTTTTTTATGGCGGTTTTGGAGCAGTGGCTTCTTCCTTGCTGAGCGGCGTTTCAGGTTATGTCGATATAGGACTCATTTTACTGTGGATATAGATACTTCTGTACTTGTTTCCTCCAGCGTCTTCACAAGGACCTTTGCTGTTGTTCTGGGATTGATTTGCACTTTTTGAACCAAAGTACGTTCATCTTTAGGAGGCAGAACGCGTCTCTTTTCTGAGAGGTATGACAGCTGCGTGGTCCCATGGTGTTTATACTTGCGTACTATTGTTTGTACAGATGAACGTAGTGCCTTCAGGCGTTTGGAAATTGCTCCCAAAGATGCCACCAAGGAAAGGTAGTGTATTTTGTAAAGGGTTATGTTAACTGAAGCTGTGCTCCAGCAGTAGCAGCTGTCTGAGTGGATGAGGATCTGTAGGGACACACTGCGGAGAGATGTCTAATTAGATCACACAGACACACACACACACACATACACACAAAGACAGTGGCATCGCTCTGGGCATACAGCTATTTTAGGAGTGGTCTAAATGGAAAACTCTCTGTGCGTTTTATGAATCCTCAGACAAACAGAACTCTGCTTTACATAGTCTCAAAGTATGACGCGTAAAGTATTGTACAGTACATAAAGTTCCACATACAGTAACTGTAATTCATACAATGTTACACAGTGTTACTGTAATTATGTCTGGACACAAATTAACAGTATGTGTGACAAATGAAATGCTTGCATGATACATGTTCCCTCATAGTTTTGTTTTATTACATTGTTCCTTACCAATCATTCACATCATTTAACACATTTAACAGAGGTTTAACATTGTTGAGAAATCTACAGGAAAATCATCATGTCACTAACAGTGCCAATTCAAAGTCGTAAATTCCAGCTACATTCAACAAACCTCAGTCAGAGTTTGAATTACAACATGTGGGAAAACCCACAGACCCAACAGGTTCCACCCAGTTCAGCAAAATATCACAATATCATTACACAAATTTTCCTCTTGAATCTGATTGGCTCGTCAGAGAAATACTGGCAGTCCAGTGTCCAGATGGGCATTTTTGGACAGTCATCGGGCGGGAACAAACGCACACAAACAGACACACACACAGGCTTTTCTGGTTACCCCTAGTGTGTTTTGAAGTGTTCATCCTCAATTTCTGAGAGTGTGTGTCGATGAAACCCTGTTCCATCAATTACCCAGGTGGCTGGGGCACACAGATTCATTTTCAGCCCTTAAATGCAAAGCTCTCTTGTTCTGCAGATACAATCCCTTATCATCCATAATATCAATCCCTTATCCTCCATAATATCCTCACCCCAGCTCATCGTGTATAAGACCTCTGCCAGTTGTAGATAGTGTGAATATTATGTGAGCATGCGGGCAGCCTCTTACAGCTACTGACACTACGATGTCTGAAGACTTTGCCCTGGCTGCTACCCCCCAGGCCCCTCCGTCTGGCAGCCTGCTTAGCCCTCTCCTCTGCCGCAATGAAGTCCGTGGTGGCTCTAAAGAACTCCAGCAGGGCCTGGTGGCTCCAGCTAGTCCCAGGGGTCCCTCCACCGGTCACTCCCCCAGAGAAAGCACTCCCTTCCTGGGTGTTAAAGCCACAGTGTCCCCCCCTGGTGGTCAGCAGCAGGAAGAAGTGGGGGTTGCTCTCGAAGAGTTCCAGGGGTAGGGTAGACTGGGGGTCTCCTCTGATAGGGTCATCCTGAGCACAGACACTCAGAACGGGGATGGCGACTTCGTCTACGTCCCGGAGGGGTTCATTGCGTTCCCAGTAGGCCTCCCAGGCTCCCCCACTGCTGCTGCTGGTGCCCGCTGCTAGGGCCAGGGCTCCTTTAGGGCCTGGCTGCTGGCAGAACAGTACCTCCTCCAGGCCACGCAGGGAACAGCTGGAGAAAAGGGTGTCGGTGTGCACTGTCTCACCCAGCACTGTCCTGTACCTAGATATACAGTACACAGACATGAACACACACACGCAAACAAAGAGACAGACCCACAACACCCACACATACCCACACACACAAACAAGTACAATCAGTAAATAAAGTACAATCAGTAAATACATTTAGAAGAGCTGCAAGGCTCTGTAACATCCTTGTTAGCATTGATTGTGAAACCACAAGTTGGGTCCCGATGCCCCCGATCAATAGCACTGTGGGCAGGACACCGGTTGCCATGGTTATGGTATTGTGTTTTAATAAAATCCTATAATATCAGGGTATTTGACATCGTTCCCTTTCTTCTCCTCTTCTCAATCAGGTTTCTCTCTCTCTCCACCATCCCCTCTCCCTCCCCTCTCCCTCCCTTCCTCCCCACTCCCTTCCTTCCTCCATCCTTTACCTGCTGAGGCATATCCTCTGGTAAGTCACCAGAGCCCAGTGTAGGGGCCAGATGGGTCCTTTCTCAAACCAGCTCTGGCAGCGGAACACTGGCGAGAGGCAGGCGGCGGCCGTCACGTAGCTGGATGAACCACACTCTCCCAGGTAGGCGAGGAGGAGACCGGACCCGGTGCTCTCGCTCACCGCGTACAGCCGGCTTACAGGCTGCCTGTAGCGCACGTAGCGCACGGCCTCGCGTAGGTCACCTGGGTCGCCAAACTGCTGCAGCTTGACGGTGCTGAGGGGGGTGGCGTTGTGGCTGCGCCGGTTAAACACCACGGGTAGGTAGCCATGGGACAACGCCACCTCACAGAGCTGAAGGACACAGAAACAGAACATAATGTAATTCATAGTGTTAGGTCAATGTAAAAGCCCTATTTAAATACATCAATTCATTAATGCATGATGTTTCAACTGACTATGAACTGTAACAACACCAACACAGGCTGCATCTGACATGGCATCCTATTCCCTATATAGTGCACTAATTGTAAAAAGTAGTCCACTTTATAGGGAATAGGGTGCCATTTGAAACACACCAACAGAGTATGAATGTACAGCTTCACAGAGATATAAAAAGACAGTGATTAGAGAGAGACCAAGAGGAGGTGTAACAGATCACTACATTAAATATTTACAGAGCTAAGAAACTCGCAAGAGCACTTATACCTGGATATCATCTTTTCTCTCTGCGTTTCTCTCTTTCCTCTGTCTCAACCTTTCCTTCGCTTTCTCTTCCTCCCGCTGTCTCTCTCTGTCTGTCTCTTTCTCAACATCTCTCTCTCCCTCTCTCTGAATGAATTCATCCTACTCTTATCGTGGATCACAGTAGTATTGAGGTGGCGACACTATTTCATTGAAGTACAGTTTTCCAACATAAGGATGATGAGGTATAAAGCAGATCATCTTTGCTCCAGTCCTCCATTTGTTATCCCTCTGGACTTCTGGACGATGCTGCCAGTGTCGAGCCCATGAGGAATTCTTGTCACTGAGACTCGAGAAACACGGAAGTATGCACACGCCAACACTCACACTTAAACTCATGCCTGTACAGTCGCAGACACACACCTACACACTATCACTCAGAAGCATGCACACGTCTGCACAAAACACCTGCAGTACATCCTGCCACACATATGCCTACACAGACCCCTGCACACACTCATGTGTATGCATCTGCACACACATTTACACACTGCCACATTCTTCAGACGAACGATGCCAAACTCTCACAAACTCCCACAAATATTGAAGGTCCACCATTCAGCCTGAACATAGCTCTGTGAACAAGACCAAAGGGATTTGTCTCTGACTCAACCAACCGTAGAAATGGAGGAAGTAGAAATGACATCATCACTCTCATAACACAGCTGTTAAATGCAGAGGTTAAGTCATCATGCTGAAGGGCTATCACAGTCAAGTTCATCATACTGGAGGGGTATCACAGTCAAGTTCATCATGCTGAAGGGTATCACAGTCAAGTTCATCATACTGGAGGGGTATCACAGTCAAGTTCATCATACTGGAGGGGTATCACAGTCAAGTTCATCATACTGGAGGGTATCGCAGTCAAGTTCATCATACTAGAGGGGTATCACAGTCAAGTTCATCATACTGGAGGGCATCGCAGTCAAGTTCATCATACTGGAGGGGTATCACAGTCAAGTTCATCATACTGGAGGGTATCACAGTCAAGTTCATCATACTGGAGGGCATCGCAGTCAAGTTCATCATACTGGAGGGGTATCACAGTCAAGTTCATCATACTGGAGGGTATCACAGTCAAGTTCATCATACTGGAGGGTATCACAGTCAAGTTCATCATACTGGAGGGGTATCACAGTCAAGTTCATCATACTGGAGGGGTATCACAGTCAAGTTCATCATACTGGAGGGGTATCACAGTCAAGTTCATCATACTGGAGGGTATCACAGTCAAGTTCATCCTACTGGAAGGTATCACAGTCAAGTTCATCATACTGGAAGGTATCACAGTCAAGTTCATCATACTGGACGGTATCACAGTCAAGTTCATCATACTGGAGGGGTATCACAGTCAAGTTCATCATACTGGAGGGGTATCACAGTCAAGTTCATCATACTGGAGGGGTATCACAGTCAAGTTCATCATACTGGAGGGTATCACAGTCAAGTTCATCATACTGGAGGGGTATCACAGTCAAGTTCATCATACTGGAGGGTATCACAGTCAAGTTCATCATACTGGAGGGGTATCACAGTCAAGTTCATCATACTGGAGGGTATCACAGTCAAGTTCATCATACTGGAGGGGTATCACAGTCAAGTTCATCATACTGGAGGGTATCACAGTCAAGTTCATCCTACTGGAAGGTATCACAGTCAAGTTCATCATACTGGAGGGGTATCACAGTCAAGTTCATCATACTGGACGGTATCACAGTCAAGTTCATCATACTGGAGGGGTATCACAGTCAAGTTCATCATACTGGAGGGGTATCACAGTCAAGTTCATCATACTGGAGGGTATCACAGTCAAGTTCATCATACTGGAGGGGTATCACAGTCAAGTTCATCATACTGGAGGGTATCACAGTCAAGTTCATCATACTGGAGGGGTATCACAGTCAAGTTCATCATACTGGAGGGCATCGCAGTCAAGTTCATCATACTGGAGGGGTATCACAGTCAAGTTCATCATACTGGAGGGCATCGCAGTCAAGTTCATCATACTGGAGGGGTATCACAGTCAAGTTCATCATACTGGAGGGGTACACAGTCAAGTTCATCATACTGGAGGGCATCGCAGTCAAGTTCATCATACTGGAGGGGTATCACAGTCAAGTTCATCATACTGGAGGGGTATCACAGTCAAGTTCATCATACTGGAGGGGTATCACAGTCAAGTTCATCATACTGGAGGGGTATCACAGTCAAGTTCATCATCAGCATTCCTATTTTGATTAAATGCTTATAGAAACGTACTCATCAATGCAACAATGTGTGAATTAACGCAGGACTTGGGCTTCTGCCATGTTGGAAGACTGAGGGTATATTTTGAACCAGGCATTTGTCTAGCTCCGAATTACCATAGTTCAGTCTTACTCACTGGCTTGACTAATTGTGTAATAAACGTGTAGACAGTATGGTGTCCTGTGTCTGGACACAAGCCTGTAAAATCCACACTCAGATGTGATCTCACCTTTGGCTCTATATCTGAGCATACAGGAGTCATGGGACCCATTTCACTCCACAACGTTGTTTGTTCCCTTCTCTCGGTCCCTCCCTAATCCCCTTCACAGATCTGACTGTACTGGACAGGCGGAAGAAATATGGTAAAAACTATTTGGAGTGCAATGCTAAACCAACCCAGTCAGCTCAGATCTGTGTTGGGGAGTTATGAGGAAAAATGGGAGTGGAAAGACCGCAGACTAGCTTGCTACATCTCAGGCCGTTAGGGGGATAGAGGGCATAAATCCTATAACTGTCCTCTAACAAATCATCCACCGCACACTCTGCATACTTTCATACTGTATAGCCAGGGCAGCAGGACTGAGCAAGAATATGACTGCATCCCAAATGGCACCCTATTCCCTATATAGTGCACTACATATGGAATAGGCACACTTGGGACGCAATTTGCAACACCTGCCATTCACCGTCTGTTTCTAGACACTTTTATGGTGTGTGCGTTTGCTGTGATGGAATGTAGGCCCATACGCTACAGTATATGCCCAACTACTGTAACATAACATGGGGGAGGGGGTAAAACAAAGACAATCTCATTATGAAAAAGGATGACAAAGTCTCATCTAGAAAGGATGATGTCCAAACACACTGATTTAGCTCTCTCAAAATACACGAATGTGCTTTCTCTTTAACTCTCTCTTCCTCTCCCTGTGTCTTCTTATCTCATCTCTATCTTTCCCTTGCTCTCTCTCTCTCTCTTTCTTTCTTTTTGACTCCCTCTTTCTCTCTCACATTCACATACACACACAAACACACATACAAACACACATACACACACAAACACACACACAAACACACATATAAACACACACACAAACACAAACACACACACAAACACACATACAAACACACACACACAATTGGAGTTGAC
This sequence comes from Oncorhynchus clarkii lewisi, assembly GCF_045791955.1. Taxonomy (NCBI): domain Eukaryota; kingdom Metazoa; phylum Chordata; class Actinopteri; order Salmoniformes; family Salmonidae; genus Oncorhynchus; species Oncorhynchus clarkii. The sequence goes on from NC_092170.1 coordinate 17,550,242, forward strand.
CCAGAAAGACAAAAGAATCCAACATAATTTGCCCTTTACTCAATCTATCTTTCTATTTCTTCCTCTCTCTCTCTCTTACATTCTTCCCATCACCCTCTCTTTTGCTCTGATGCACCCTCGATCTCCCAGCAAAAAGGAAAGTCAAATCTGACAGAATTAAATTTGAGTTAAATCTTTCTTCCCATATCCCTCTCTCTCTTTCTTCCCCCCATTTGCTGGCGGTCAAGGTTGTGACTTTTTGTTACTCACAACAGTAAGAGTACATAAATCAGGCTTGTAACCATGCAAGCCTGTCCAGATTGGACAGTTTTACAATCAATTGGGATACTTTATAGTGGATTGGGCAGGTTTTTTGATCTAGTTGGGGTAGAATGTGTCAGAAGAATCTAGCAACATTGCCTGGACCGCAGGGCACTCTGACTCATTATAAGGCTAATGGGCATTGGAGTGTAGCCTGATCCCAGATCTGTTTGTGCTGTCTTGCTGATAATGGTATGAGTTGGCAAGACAGCACAAACTGATCTGGGACTAGACTATTGGGAGTACAGCTGCAGTGATGTGATCCTTTCACTCATAACCTGCCCAGGCAGAGCAAAGCCTTGTAAAAGCGTTTCTCAATTACCACAATCACTGTATTGAACCCTGGTTTTACCGCATGGCGCTGTGCTTGTTGTTCGCTTTCTTGCTCTCTTCCTCACCTTGCCAAGACTGACTTGAATGAAGATGCCCCCCATGCTCAATGGAAATAGCCATTTCTCATAGTACTTTCTCATATCTCGTCCAACCTCCTTTTTTACACCACTGCAATGATGAATTAGACATAATTTCACTATTTATGTCATTTCACCATTACAAATAACTTCACAGATTGAACCTTCAACAATGAATGGTATAGCAGAGAATTGTATGACCATGAGATAGGCTTTGTTATGTGTATGCATATAATATATGATTACCAAATAAGTCATAATAACTACACTGTAACGGAAAACAGTAAATGATACAGTAATTTGGGGTATTATCAACAGTAAAATACTATGAAACATTTTGCTGCAGCATACGGTAAATGATGGTGCATTGTGGTAAAATGTTGTGGGCGGGGAAATAATTGATGTATTTCAAATGGTCATGTATTTCCACCCCACAGAATACAATACTGTAATGTATCTTTGGAGCAGCAAAACCATTTTGACCACTAGTGGGTGCATGGTATTGTTGTTTCTGGCTCAATAACATATTTTGAGGCTGCCTTGTAAGAGGCTGTATTTGTTGCACCTGTGAGTGAGAATGATGTAACAATGGAACTCCTTTCTGGTTATAGTGATCCATCAATTTGTATGGGGGACAGATTGGAGTGGCAGTAAGTCCTAAACCTTAAATGGTTGAGCATTTTGCCCTTTTGGTCTGTTTTGATCTGTAGTCGCTGCCAAACCTTTGTTATGACCTCTAGAAGTACAAGTGATATAAAGCCCCACATATTCATTAATATGCTGTAATGTGTCAACACTTTCCCTAGCAGCCAACCTGCTTGAACTAATCCCTTGTAATTACAGTTTTGTGAAATACAAAACCCTCCCCTTAATTAATTTAATTAATTCATCCATCCATTCATACTGATTATGGTAGCCTTTTACTTGTTTACAGTATAATACAGTCAATTTTACAGTATTGTACTGTACATACAGTACTTGCTTTGAGACTGTGTTATTACAGTAGATGTACTGTTATATGAAATACATAATTGTACTTGCCACCAAGCTGCCTGTAAGCTACTATATATTCACAGTAACCCCATTACAGTGTAGAGATGTCTAGAGTTGATGTAAATCTTATTTCTGCCCCTGAGACAGTTCACAACAGCCCCCAATAGACATCCACAGCACTGTAAGCTATGTTCTATGTAACAGCTATGTTGTCAGAGCAGAGGTCAAAAAGGAGCAAGACAATTAGTATAATTTTGCCCCCATTAAGACCATAAGACAAGCCTTAGCACATACTGTAGGCCTAATAACAGGTGTAGGTGGGCACTGGGCACACTATGGTTGAGGGTGTTTTCACATGATGAACAAGAATAAGCCTGGTTATGAGGAGGTATTGCATGGTATTTCATCATTCATTAAATCATTAGGCTACCTTCAGCACATTTCTAGTGATTTTCCCGAAAGAGTTGGGTATGATGAGGAGGATTGGGCTCGTGGAATTACTCGAGGTTCTCCTCCGTTTCTGGTACGACGCACCGGCCACCGAAACTGCCCAGTCCAGTGCCACGAGACCATCGTCACTCAACTGCAAGTAGTCTCGCACGAAATGCACCCGGCTCTTGTACGGCCAGCACGCGCCGTAGACTGTCTGAAGAAACGCACTCGCCCGCCATGTCCATCCGGTGCACGCCGTGAAATTGCTGAAAGTCCTGCAGTGTTTGAGGAGATAGTTGGCCAGCGCTGAGGGTTTGCATATCAGCGCAACAGCGGGGACTTTATTCTCACCTTCCAAGTCCGGTGTCTGGGCATTAGCACAGTCCCCCGGGACCTCCCGGTCTGAGACGCACCCCTCCGAGACCCTCTCCTTCGTTTGCCGCCGTGAAATTCCGAGCCTCTGGAGGAGTGCGTCTGGCTCGCCCTGGGTACCAAAATATTTCGAAGGTGGCCAAATAACGGCCACCAGAATGACAATACACAAAACCACTAGCCATTCCAGCATTTGAACGGTGGGGAATAAACGGTCAATTCCACGGATGTTATATAGGCCTACAGTTATTCTTTAATTCAAGTCAGCCAAAGCTAATATTAAAGCACAAAGAACAAACCGGACCATCTTCGGTTGGTTGATGTCTTGTTCTCACAAAGCACAACGTGCGCGTAACCATATAGACTACTTGCTTTCGTTGGGAGAAACCAGAATGCGCACAGTCACAGTCCCCACTTTATTTCCTACAGTAACATTTCCACTTTGATATCTCCAGCCTTTTATGGTTGATTAGATTTTCTGTACATCCTTATTGAAAACAGATCGTTGAAGCAGAAACTGACTGGAAAAGACCCACTGTTTCAAAATAAAGCGCTCGGCTCCAGAATGGCTGCCTTCTTCAATGTGCATTCCTGGGTAAATTACGCAAAGTGTTTTCTCCGACAGCACATGAAAGGTATGGACACCCCCTCTCCAGGCCGTTCCAAATCGGGATGCATGGTGTTCTCGGCGCGCGCCTTTGAATTATCAGTAATTTCATGCAGAGCTGCGCAAGCTTCGCTCCTCAACCTCAACAGCTGTGTGAGCGAGAGAAACGTCAGAATGCATTGCACTGTTCATGCTTCAAGTGCGAGGCAGGCAGGCGCCTCCCATCTCCCATGCAGAAACCCTCGGTGTCAAGACTGTCAGAGGCGAAAACACATCAAATTAACTTATGGATGTACAGCAACATTTTCTCTTTCAAGGTAGTCATTCTATGTGAAATAGCATGGATAGATGTAAGGAATAGAGGGACATTAGGGAGGCAATATATGTTAGGTAGTGCTCGTTAACCGCTGCTTGTATGGGGTGATAATGATGCAGTTGTTGCTGTTTTGGACCTATCTGAAAATGATGGCAGTCTGACAGAGTGCTGTAGCCTGCCAGGGAGGACTGATGGTGAGGACCAGACTGACAGAGTGCTGTAGCCTGCCAGGGTGGACTGATGGTGAGGACCAGACTGACAGAGTGCTGTAGCCTGCCAGGGAGGACTGATGGTGAGGACCAGACTGACAGAGTGCTGTAGCCTGCCAGGGAGGACTGATGGTGAGGACCAGACTGACAGAGTGCTGTAGCCTGCCAGGGAGGACTGATGGTGAGGACCAGACTGACAGAGAAATGTAGCCTGTCAGAGAGGACTGATGGTGAGGACCAGACTGACAGAGAAATGTAGCCTGTCAGAGAGGACTGATGGTGAGGACCAGACTGACAGAGAAATGTAGCCTGTCAGAGAGGACTGATGATGAGGATCTGTGGTGGTAGAGTCAGTGTAATTAACTAGGCAGATAGTAACGACAAGAAAGCAGAACATTGTGTTTGTCCCCTTGTTTCATACATGAGACAATTTATTTTGCTTTATT
>NC_092170.1:17559326-17564326 GCF_045791955.1 Oncorhynchus clarkii lewisi
ATGCAGTGAAGCTCAAGAGCCCAATGAAAGTTTTGGCTTCAACATCTTTTTAAAGCTTCACTTCCTCCCTCTGTTGTCCTCCTAAACTGTCCCTCTCCTGAACCCCATCATGACGTAGGTAAAATGCAGGGTGTAGTTGACTGACGTCTGTGACCACTGACCAGACAGACTCGTATTTAGGCAAAACCCACTTCAGCCTCAAATGTTATCCTCTAATGAATTAAAAGGCGTAAACAACTCAAATGTCATCTTAACACTTATCTACTTTGACGCAGTTTGTTTTTTATGACATCAATAAATTCTGAGAATTCATCTAGCCAAATGCTAGCGGCAACAAGTCCTCTATTCACACTCCATTGGTCACACGCACACTCACACGCACACACTGTGCAGTATGTCTAGCCAGATCTGCACAGACAACACTCTGAAATGTCATAGACACTGTTTTTTTTGGTAGATTGTTGTTGGGTAAGCAGTAAGCACTGGTTTGCTGGAAACCTGCTTGATGCACAGAGGTGGTACGCCGGCTTGGTTCAGTGCACACTGGTGGTACACCACACCAGTGACTCAGAGATGTGGGGTAATGCGTCAAATTGTGCGACCACATCCTCTGTGGCTCACTTCCTGTCCCTCTTACACTTCCTGTTTAAGGAGTAATGCTGAAAACAATCCCCAACCAAGAGACATAACACTAACAGCCAAAAGCATTAAGAGTAGACTACCTTAGCTAATTATATCAGACAATCTCTCTCATGTCCTTCCAGACTGTATACTGTACCACAGCACTATAATCAGGAGTTCTTTACTCCACTGACTGACAGGCTCGATAGCAGTGTCCGTGATGGCCCTGACCTCAGCTGAAATGCTAAAGTACAGTACTATTGATTGGCACGTTATTCGGTTATTCATTATTGGCAGGTTGAGGATAAGCTATAGAGTCAGTCAGTCAGGGAGTGTTTATAAAAGAGACAAATATTTTGAAAGAGACCAGTATCCCAGGACTGCACAACTTCCTGTTTGTAAAACGCATTTTGAAGCATACAAAAGAACAGCAGCAGGGATGCTGTGCCATTATATTTTATTTGATACAAACAGTTGATAAAAAATGTGTCTGTTTGTCTTGTAACATTAAATACCACAGTATATTGTGTCACCAATGGGAATAAACTAGCTACCTCATACTGTAACGGCTCCGTTTGTAGAAGGAGACCAAGGCGCAGCGTGGTAGGCGCACATCAAACCTGCAAACCTGAACCTATAGGGGAGGGTCCAGGTGGGCATCTACTCTCGGTGGGGGCTCCGGTGTGGGACGCAGGCCCCGCTCCGCTTGAGGCTCCCTCCACTTCGGTGGCGCCTCTGGTGCAGGGATCGTCGCCGGGACCTCCGGACCGTAGATCGTCGCTGGAGGCTCCGGACTGGAGACCGTCGTTGGAGGCTCCGGACTGGGGCCCGTCACTGCACATACTGTAGCTGTACTATGACAGAGCCTGCAGCCCTGTCTGTCCTGAATCCTCAACGCAGCCAGGAGGGGAGAAGCTAATCTGAGAGCTCAACGTTTACACATCCTGACCCCTCAGGGAGAGTTTGGGTATGACATCAAAGGAGGAGAGAAAGGGAGGTAGAGAGAGAGAGGGATAGAATGGTGGGAAGGAGAGAGAAATATTCAGTTTGTGAGTCAGGGGAAGGGAGAAGGGAAGTGAGGGGAGAGAGGTAGGAGGATAATGATAGAGAGGGGGAGGGAGGTAGAGAAAGAAGAGAGAGATAAAGTGAAAGAGTCAGGAAAAAAAGAGGGACAGAAATGCGGATGTTGTTCGACCTCCCACCCTGCTCCTGGATGATCTGAATAGAGATTATTGAGGTGCATTAGAAGTAGATTAGACAGAGATGAAGAGATCTTCAACCAGAGAGAGTGTAGATGTTGACTGTTCCAACAGTATCTCTAGAGAGAGTGTTTATTCTATAGGATCTTTGGAGTGTCTTGTCATAACACTGTTATATAAATGACATACCTGATCATGACTGTTAAAGACCAACCAAACCAAGGCATTGTCATAGGGCAATATCGGACATCTTAAGTAGAGTAACAGTTTCTGCTAAGTTTTACTTTATCACTTGAATTCATCTCACTTGCAAGGCAAAGTGTTGGACTGAAGAGAGAATGAAGACAAAGGGACTGAAGGGGGTGGGGGCAGCCCCGGTTCCCATGACAACCTGGGGAGGAGTTGGCGAGGATGCAAGCATGTGTTTGTTTGTTAAAGTTCCCATCCCAAACAGTGTGCCTACCAACTGTTCACAATGCAAAACCCACAGCATGTCTGAACACCTGCAGACATAGAGATCAGTCAAATGGATTATTTAAAAATCCCATTGACGCCACATAGATAGGCTACTGTAGAAGGTGAACCAGCTAATTGAATATTCAGTCCCCTCTCCTCCATGGCAGCTACATAACATAACAGTGGCAGAGTAACTAACAAACAAACTAACAAAACGTCTGTTCATAACGCGCTGCCATGTCTGCCTAAAGTTCATTGAAAGAATATGATGACTATACTTTGTTTGGCTACGCTACCTTAGCTCCCATTCCCCTGGGTGTGTGAGCACACACACACACACACACACACACACACACACACACACACACACACACACACACACACACACACACACACACACACACACACACATTGAGTCTTCATTAGCTAATTATAACTCTACCTCCATGTACTCCATGTACCCTCTTGGTCCCAAGGGAGAGATCATCCTCACCAGAGTGATGTTTGAGCCTGAGGAGTGGTAGAGCTAATTGAAAACACTATGAATATAATAGCAAACATTAGCTCTTTATTCTACCACTCTAGGGTTTAGATTTCCCTACCCCAATACTGAACCGCAGATACAAATCTTTGACTGAACTATATCCTCAAATGACAAACCTTCCCTATATCAGTGCATGAAGCTAGCCGAACTGCTTAATTTCACATGGACGCACGCACACGCACACACCCTCTTTGTGTACGTTCCTCTCGGTTGACCACTCACTTACAGACAATGTAGCTAAGCGGGTCACCATTGTTCTGAAAATGTGTGTGTGTTCAGGCCCTGTCTGGGTGCTTTGTGTGTGTGTTGAAAGTATGGTAAACAGAACATGGCCTTGTGGCCCTATGCTCCTGAAAGAGAGGCCATGGGGATAAAACTATGACGCTGTGAGGTGACAGTGACGGAGCGACCCTGGAGAGACAGAGAGAGAGAGAGATGGGTGAGTGGGTGGAAAGGGGGAGTGGGGGCTGAAAGCTAGAACTAAAATCAGAGGAGATAGATTAGCCAGTCAGATCACGGTTTAGCTAAATACATTTGGTCTATCCAAAGTGACTTGAGAACCTGTTTTTGGTTCTGCTTATTCTATTTATATGATTCCTTTCTATGATGACCTCTGAGAAGCAGGTCTCTCAGTGCTGAGGACCCAAGAAGATGGAAGGTTCCAGAGCGGACAATGCTCTAAACTCCATGTTCCCACGATGCACTTTGATTCTCATGCACCCAAAGCACTCTTTCTCCAACAGAGAGACACACACACACACACTTTAGACTGTACATATTGTCACAGCAAAATAATCCTGCAGCAACAGGATTTTAACCTTTAGTCCATAATGTTGCTTGATCGGTGGTTAGGCCATTAGCTGACCAAAAGTAGGCAAATTGAAAAGTGCAGTACTGCTAATATAACCATATGTTTTCAGAGAATTTATGTAAATCACGAAAGTTGCCTGCGGAGACGGACAATTTTCGGCACCAATAGTGTTATCAAATTAAGAATGGTGTCGCATCCCTCCAAAAGAGTTCCCTGACACATGTAGAATCTATACCAAGGTGCATTGAAGCTGTTCTGTCTCGTGGTGCCCAAATGCCCTATTAAGACACTTTGTTGGTGTTTCCTTTATTTTGACAGTTATCTGTACATATGGACACTGCAGAGAGGCAAATAGCACATGACAAGTTGAACGTGAAAGGCCCAACAGCTTGCTTTCCAGGTTCACTGGCTGTAGATAGGGTTGTGGTTGGGGGTGGGATGGGATGAGGCAGGTCTTTGTGCGACCCCAGCAGGGGTGTTCTGCACATGCAGTGAGTAATTGCCAAGTGTCTGTGTGAAACAGAGTATTAACAAGCAGGTTGCAGAGATAAGGACTGGCAGGAATGAACCATACACACACGCTCTGACACTCTCAGTCTCTCTCTCCGACACAAATTAAAGGTACACTATTGTACGTGTGCAAAATCTAAACAAAAATCATATTCTACCTACCAATTAAGCATAGAGGAACTCACAGTTGGAATCTGTTAGTCGGAGATGTGGACTAATATGTTGATTAGAGATCAAAGTGTTCTTCAGTTCATCTGAGGATGAAAAGAGTTAGAGCTCATTAGGATACAGCTCTGCACACTGCACACTGCACACTGCACACTGCACACTGCACACTGCACACTGCACACTGCAGTCTGATCAAACACCCTGCACTTCACGTTCTCTTCATTTACAGTATCAGCAATAGATTGGAGTGAAAATAAAGACTTTTCAAGATGGAGATTTGGTTTCAGAAAATAACAGCTTTGTTTTATAGAGGGCTGGAGTAAGCCATTACATTTCACAGTGCCAATAGATTTCTTCAAGTATGCTAAAAACCTCAAGTGCTCCCCAAAACAAAGTGATCGACGCTAACCACTGGGCACAGACTTAATTTTGACTAGTCTAGTTTTGATTTACATTTGATTGAGTTGTCAACTAATGTGAATGTAGCATGAATTCAACAAAACATGTCACCATGTCACTGGATTTAGGTTCAAAAAATACTATATTCCCTTACGATGATGGCTTATTGCAAATCTGTTTCCCACGTTAATTTAACGTCATCACTTTAAATTGTTTTGTTGAACTGAAACGGTCGAATGTTGATTCAACCAGTTTTTGCAGAGTGGGTTCCGTAACAACCTTGAGTCTTTAA